>NC_026155.1:3686824-3761110 GCF_000512975.1 Sesamum indicum
GGTGGAGCACTCTTCATCGGCAGAAATTAGTATTTTCACGTCAAGATACGCCAGAACCTCTGAAAGCATAAAAAATCACGAACTAGAATGAGTACTTTTTGACATTACAGAAACATAAAATAAATAACTACTTCCACTTTCAAGTCGAATTGCATTTTTGGTACAACACTTTAGGCCATTTTGCAATCCTAGCATCATGCTTCGTCAGCTTGATAAAGAACAATACCATATAAACGAAAAACTGTATGAAATTAGGTATCACCATTAACTTTTTGACGAAATTGACATGTGAGTCACATGTGGTTGCTAAGTCACGACTGTTGGGAAGTTAAAAACACAGCATTGAGTGTTGGAGGGAAAATAACGACTATGAGGCTTTTTCTATATTTGCGTGTGTGATTTTGAGCATATTTTAATTCATTTTATTTTTTTTCTCCCCAAATTTTTGTATTTCCAACTTTGTCATTGCAATGACTTCCTCTCTAATTTTTTTTTAAACTATGCATTAATTATATAAGCACCTGACTAATGTATATAGATTTTTATTTAATTTTTTTTATTAATATCGACAAATTCGATGAAGTTTAAGTAATTGATGGATTTATTTATTGGACGTAAATAAACATCAAGGGTACTAAATATAATTTTTCAAACCACGTGAGGTTTACATATAATTACAACATACCTCAGGGAAGAGCAGTGTAAATTATTCCTTAATCTAAAAGAATTTGTTAAGATCTTAAAATAAGTTGACAATTTCTTTTTTTTTTTTTAAAGAGCGTATAAGCTTCTAACATTTTATGTGTTGGCTTATAAGATCTTTTCTTAAAAACTTTACCAAACACATTGAAGTATGGTTTAAGCTGTCAAACATATCCACAAGGCCCACCAAGGCTTAACAAGTCATCCTTCATTCAAATGAAGGCCCGGATCCTATTCATCCTTAGTCATCAGGTATGATCGACACGTGACAAGATCCTAGGCTGCCACTAGGTGTCATCCATACATTCGGAGAAGTATATAAATCCCTCCTTTATGAAGATTTTAGGTATCTTAACCACCTTATTTGTTATCTTTATGCTTCGAATTATAGACCTTTGACCCACATAACTAACTTGATCATCAGAGTGTTTACGTCCGGATCCAGCCGGCACCTCCGTGCCTTGTAAAAATCTCAAGCTTATTTCCCTGCAACCTGTAGCTAGTGTGCAATCGGACAACCCATGATCGTATGTATTGCAACCAAGTCCATCATTTTGGTACTGTCTATAGAAAATAATCCAAAGATTTCATGATTAATTGAGGTGCGAATGGAGGATGATTAGTTGAGGCTAGATGAAGAACTAGGTAGTTCAAACACTCGATGGGAAAAGAGGTCGTACTGATAGCTGTGGGAGTGACAAGACCAGGTCAGGATACTTTGGTTCGTCTCACTCAAAGGAAGTTGAAAAAGTATTGATGTCAATGGAATTTAAGGAGTCCTTACAGAGTGTGAGGGATCATGAGCAATTCAGAAATAACCCAGTGCCACCTAGGCGGTTCTTCAAGTAAGAAGATCACGAAATGACAATAAAGAGAATCTGACGGTTAAAAAAATGTAATAGAAAGAGAATTGAACCCGTGAATCAGAGTACTAGCCAATAGAGTAAGAGATCTCGCAGTCATCAACATTCCCACCATATGAAAGAAGGCTCACTCTTTATGACGGAGAAACTATAGAGCTTTCCTCCCATGGCTCCAAGGTGCTAGACTTGCCGAAGTATGATGGGAATAAAGATCCCCAGGAACATGTAACATCTTTTGAGCACATAATGCACTTATATAGGTTTTCGGATGCCATGAATCCTCAGATTTTCATAACGACTCTATAGGGGCGGGCTCAAGAATGGTTTACTTCATTGCTTGGAGCTACAGTGATTTTGTACAAGCAATTAGTTAGAAAGTTCTTGTACCAGTTTGCCAACAAAAGAAGAGCAAAAAGTTCTACCATATACTTATTCACTATCAAACAGATGAAAGAAGTGGATTGGCCCAGAAGCGCAAAAAATTAAAAATTTAATGATTCAAAGAATAAAAATACCGATCAAGGGATATAACCTTGATCTTTCTCGGCAGTTCGGTGTATAATAAAAATACAAAGGCTAAGAATCACAAGAAAAACGAGATGCAAATATTAAAACCTCGAATTTACCTTTATAAGTTTTCTTGCACGACTACAAGCATGATTCCTCGTCTTCAGACCCATTCAAGGATGAGATCTCGATGATGAGTTCCTCTAAAGTCGTCCACCCTCCCACTAATAGGACGTGGTCTCCTCGTGCTAGCAAGAATGACCACGGAAGAGTAGAGATCAAAATAACCGCTATCAATAAACGTATTTGATTTCTTTCATTTTTCTTTGATTTCTAGACCAAGAGAAGAACTAAGAATATTGAGAGAATAAGAGAAAGAGAGAGACGAATTTTGAGAGGTATAGAGATTAGTGTGTGTTGTGTGTGTGGCTAGGTTAGATGTAGGTATATATATGACCTAGTCATACATATACATGGTGTTCTAACCTAGACTCCTAAACAACCATCCTAACCCTAGCAACCCCTCATGCATGAATTTTCCTCAAGAAAATCAACCAACACTCTCCAAAAAAATCCTCCTTGACCTAGCCAAGAACTAACCAAGGCCTTGGGTTTGTATTTAATGGACCGGGCTTGATGAATTAAAATTAAGTCAAGCCCACGTCTAATGGACTTTAACTAAATCTAATTTAATTACAAGCCCAACATTAAACTCCTCATCTTTTAATCTAATTAAAATGTCAAAGCCCATGCTCTCTCTTTCAATTTCGAACCAAACCCAATAAAATTAATCTAATTAATTTTAATGGCTAACTTAATATTTCATTAATCTAATTAATTAAATTTCAACCATTTAATGGATTAGTCTAAATAAATAATTCAGTAATTTATTCTATTCAAGAATTAATTTAATCCAATTAAATTAATCAAACTCTTTTAGAAACATGACTGCATAGACGACCTACATCTCCTGCCGAAGAAACACGACTGCAATACTTAGTGCAAGTCTCTATAGGACCCTCAATGCCTTGTCTCGAGGTCCTCAACTTGGAACGTTTCAGACCGAACGGGAGTTGGTTCGTAGCTGACAAACCTATGCGCAACCCAACTTCAAGGGTTTAACTTTTCGATCTGTGGGCACTTCATTGTGACATTGAAACACTGTGAATATTAGCAGTAAGCACAATGAAATACACTGCCAACTTGATGAATTCTTACCGTATCAATCAATTCTATATTATTTGATAAAAATCCCGAGCCGTGAGGTGGCCCATGCCCAAGAAAGAAGGCCAAGCAAGAAAAACCCCATATAAATAATGCCACTTTCACAAGGACGTGGGCCATGATACAAAATAATATTTTCAGCTCAAAGATGGAATCGAAAGACTCATCGCCCAAAGTACTTAAATAAATTTTTTTCACATAAAAATTAGGTTATTTAAGGTAGGCAAGAGCTCCCAAAGGGGGAGAGCAAAGAAAAATGAGTCGGTCAAGGAAACCAAGAGCCAATGCCCACCAACAACACAGAGAGGAAATAAAAGACCCAATCATGGATGATACTGACCTAGGAGGGGTGTGATCAATACTATCCCTAGAGGACTGATAGGAGGAAGCTTAAGGTATGAAAGAAAATGTAGACCTAACATTCCCACTCTAGAAATAATTTCATGTTCATGGTGCAAAAAATGAAAAGGAAGGAGCCTATAATTTTTTATGATAATGACTTAGTGGGAGTAGAGGAAACCCAGGATGACCCACTGGTTATCTCAATGGATGTAACGAATTTTCAAATAAGGAAGATATTGATAGATATGGAAGGTTAATAGATATCATCTTGCTAAATGTATTAAGAAAAATGGGCTTAGACTTTGCTTTCTTAAAACCAATAGCAATCCCTCTTAAGGGCTTTGGAGGGCCAAAAGTTTTGCCACTAGGAACGATAGATTTACCCACCTCATTAGGTAGGGACCTAACATGTGAAATACCTAATGGTAGATGAACTTTTTGCATACAATATCATACTAGGAAACCTAAGTTTGGATCTTTTCCAAGTAGTAATTTCCACTTTTCATAAAAATTGAAACTCCCCATGAAGAGGGAGTGGGAGTTGTATGAGGTGAGCAGAAAACAACTACTTGCCAGTAGTAGGGTTAGAGGAGAAAAACAAGCAGAAAATAGGATCCAACTCCAAAATAGAAGCAAACCCAAGGGAAGAATGAACCGAGCTCAGGATCTTATCAATAGAGAACAAGGAGATTGAGTTGTGCTTGGGGTACCCAGACAAGGTAAACAAGGTCGGAGCTTATGTGGATGAAACGGTTAAACTATCAATGGTCAACTTCTTGAGACAAAACATTGGTATTTTCACCTGGGAGCAGGAGGACTTACAAGAATTAGACTTAGAAGTGATTGTTACTGCAAAACCTATCTAACAAAAAAAGAGAAGCTTTTGCGTTGAAAGAAACAACATTATCGCAAATGAATAGGACAAGTTGTGGAAGACAAGATACATCATGGAGGTATAATACACTAAATGGTTTGCCAACATGGTAGTGGTACACAAAGGATTGGGCAAATGACGCATATGTAGGGATTTCACCAACTTGAATAAGGCATGTCGTAAAGACCCTTACACACTACCTCGCATTGATTCACTAGAAGATTCCATAATAGGTTGTGCACTGTTAAGTATGATTGACGCCTTATAAGGCTATTATCAAATATGCATAGTTGAAGAGGACCAAATCCTAACATCTTTTGTCAATACAAGGGCATCTACTGCTATAAAGTGATGTTGTTCGAACTAAAAAACGCAAGGTTCACTTACCAAAGGCTAGTTAATTGGATGTTTGAAGAGCTGATTGGGCAGATAATGGAGGTATACATGGATAAATATGGTGGTAAAAATCAAGAGGGAGAAGACCACTTGGGCTATTTAAGGGAGTGTTGCAGGGTCGTAAGAAAGTGCAGCATGAAACTAATCCGACAACATGTAATTTAGGGTTTAATGGGGGAAATTCTTGGGCTGTTTAGTGACAAAAAGAGGAATCAAGGTAAACACCCAGAAAGTAAAAGCCATCATAGGAATTGATTCCCCAAGATCGATTAAAGAAATCTAATAGTTGATGGGTTGTGTAGCTTCTATAGGGAGATTCCTGTCTAGGTCGAAAGATCCTCGTCTTCCATTTTTCAAGACATTAAGAAAGATGAAGGAGTTTACATAGACAAATGAGTGTGAACTTTTCTACACCACCAGTCCTATAAAAGACAAAACGTGGAGAACTACTCATATTGTACTTAGCAATATCGAATTCAACTATAAGTTCAGTTCTCACAAGAGAGGTAGACAATTTTCATAAACTCGTATACCATGTGAGTAAGTTATAGCAAGGAACTGAGTTATGATACATGGAGATCGAAAAGTTTGTGCTAGCCTTGGTGACATCGGCTAGAAAATTGAGGCTCTATTTCAGATCACATCATAAGGTTGGCAAAATGGGCGAAAGAGTTGGAAGAAATCTCTAATGCCTTTAAAGCCAGGAAAATGATAAAGGCACAAGTATTGGTAGATTTCATTACAGAGTCGAATATGCAAGAAGCACTAGTCTTGGAGGAGAAGGAACAAAAGTGGATAGTCCGTGTGGAAGGGTCGTCCATGTCGAGACAAAGAGGCGCACATCAAATTGAACTTCCAAGTCACAAATATTAAAGTAGATTATGAAACCCTCATAATAGGAATGTATGCTTAGAAAATTTTAAGCAAAAGAGGGATGGACTCTTACTGACTTGCAATTGGTTGCTAATTGCTACTTATGAGCATATGAAGCAAGGGATGAAAGAATGAAGGGTTACCTTAAGTTAGTTAGGTCATTGGGCGAGGAGTTTGGACGGTTTAACTTGCAGTAGATCCCAAGGTCCAAAAATGAGAAAGCTCATAGCACTGGCAAATTTGCAAACCTAGTGATAGGAAATAAAATTAAGAAAATTACCTTTTTAGTATCAGATACCTCAAAAATCAAGAAGAAATTAAAGAGGAAGAAGAGGAGATGGTGTTAGTGTCGATTGACCCGAGAGTTGGAAAGAGGAAATAATGCGATACCTATCCACAAGAAAATGCTAGAGGGTCAGAGCAGATAGAGAACACTTCTTTAGGCAAGCATTAAAATTACTATGATAGAATGTGAACTTTACAAAAGGACTTTCGAAGGATCGATGTTGAGATACTTGACCCCCATGAAGCACATTATGCCATTAGGGAAATCCATGAGAGTTGTTGTGGAAACCACTCTGGGCGATGCTCCTTGTGTAACAAAGTTTAGCGACAAAGATACTTTTAGCTGACCTTAGTAGCAGATGCAAGAGATTTCACCAAAAAATGTGAACAATGGCAAAAGTACGCCAATCTAATCCACACCCCAGTATCAAACATGAAGGTGATTAAAGCTACATTCTATTTGACTTATGGGGAATTGACATCATGGACCCTTCACACAACGGAAGGGGCAAAAAAAAGTTTATAGTGGTGGCAATGGAGTACTTTAGTAAATGGTTGAAGTAGAAGTGGTCTTTAGAATCACAGATGGAGAAGTAGTAAAATTTCTTTGGCAGAACATAGTTTGTAGATTTAGGGTGCCGAAAACCTTGATCTTAGAGAATAGAGCACAACTCCAAGGGTGAATGATCTTAGATATGTGTAAAGAAATGCACATCTAGCAAAAATTCACTTCGATCGAAAACCGAGAGCCAATAGACTAGTGGAACTAACTAACATAATAATTCTACAAAATATAAAGGTCAGACTTGACGAAGCTAAAACAACATAGATAAAGAACTCCCCGTGGTATTATGGGCCTACCGAACTACAACGCGAACATCCACTAGAGAGACTCCTTTATATGTTGTGTATAGATATGAAGTCGTCGTCCCTACTGAAATCAAAATGAAACCATGAGGGTCGTGGCTTACAACTAGAAGGAAAATTAAGTGGCAAGACGTCTAAGCCTAGAGATGATAGAAGACAAGAGAGAAGTCGAGTATGTTCAAACACTCCAATTCAAGTACGCTATGATACGAGCTCAAGACAAAAGGGTGAAACATCATTGCTTTTGAGTGAAAGACTTGTTCCTAAAGAAAGTGGAAGTGTTAAAGCACGTGGAAAAACTGGATACCAATCAGGATGGACCATGTAAAGGAGTAAAGAATCGCAAGGGAGGAGATGAACTACCATGACCATGCAACATAAGTAATTTGTAAAAATTCCACACTTAACTTGGTCCCTGGTTTTCATTTCATTTGATTACATTTATTAAAGCTCATTAATATCTAGCTAAAACACTTGGCATCCTTTTGTAACAGCACTTTGAAGCGAATACGATATAATCAATATTATGTGTTTATGTTATCGTGTGCACTAGACATGGCAATCAACAACAAACCTCTTAAGGTTTAAGGACAAAGACCAATTGGTCAGATCGACAGAACCTCTTAATGTTTAAAGAAAGACCAAATGGTCGGAGTCACAAAGCCTCTCAAGGTTTAAAAACAAAGACCAAATGACCGAGTGACAAAACCTCTTAAGGTTTAAAAATAAAAACCAAATAGTCGGAGCGGCAAAACCTTTTAAGGTTTAAAAATAAAACCAAATGGTCAGAGTGACGAACCTCTTAAAGATTAAAACTAAAGACCAAATGGTTGGAATGAAAAAACCTCTAAAGGATTAAAAACAAAAACCAAATGGTCAGAGCAATAAACCTCATAAGATTTAAAAAGACAAATGGTCGGAGTGACGAAACCTCCTACAGTTTAAAAACAAAGTCCAAATGGTTGGAGCAACAAGACCTATTAAAGTTTAAAACAAAGACCAAATGCTCGGAGTGGGAAAATCTCTTAAGGTTAAAGACCAAATGATTGGAGTGACAAAACCTCTTTGTAGCACCCCCTACTCGCTACATCTAATTATCACCATTTCATCCTTTCTTTAATTAGAACTCATTCTATAAGTAATTCTCTTTCAACCCGTAAAATAAATTCTAATTTACCAATATAATATATCACAAAAGACAATAGATACTACCAAAAGTTTATATTTAAACCTCACTAGATGTCCTCATATACATAATCTCAAGAAAAGTAGTATCACAATTTTAAACGTAAACCTGATAAAAGACTAGAATATTTAACAACCAAACAGCCAAACAACTTCGGCTTCAGATGTCATGACTGACCCACCTAATAAGAACGACGGCACGGCTCAAAGTCCAATGTAGTTAGTCAGTTTGACCTATTCCCTAAAAAGTACGTGGCAAGGAATGAGTTGCCTGCTCAATAAGTATAGCTAATCAGTCTACATATATATATATACATATGCAACAATTCATGTACATGCAGTCACATCGACTAACAGTCATTCGTCATATAGCAACATCAGATATAAGCAGTAATACATACCCACAACTGTAAATCAACCCACAGCATAATATTTGACGTTATCGTTTGTTACTAAAAGCCCTACTTACTCTAGTTGGAGTACATCAAAATCAATGGTTTCACCAGCCATCATCATCTCATCGTCATATCATATACAGCACAGGATACCCGTTGTATGTGATATCCCCACACTCTCTTACTCCAGTGTGTAGCAATATCAGCACAGGACATCACAACAAGCATAGTAACCCCACACCACCCTAATGTGTAGCTAACAGCACAAGATATTCCCTACTGCCTAGAATATCCGAGTACCTTACGCACCATGGTACCTAGCTTAATTCATTTATTTTTCATATCACATCATCAATCACATTATCATAAACCATTGATTGTGTTCCCAACTAGGTAACTATCATATTTTATTTCAAGTTACAACGGCAATATCACTACTTCATCATTTCATTCTCCATAATAATTACTTACTATGTAATAACTTCTCAATTCGATTTTATGCAACAATCAATTATACGATCACGTTTTCAAGTCCATCCATTACAAACACATATGACACATAGTAGCAATTTCACTAATATTAAGGTAATCTAACAAATAATCCACAACTAATTATATAAACAATCAATATACGAAATCCACGTATATAAATATAAAACCAAGTTCAAGATCACATCCAAGAAATCAATATTATATATATATACAATACTACACATATTGCTATATATATAAATTCAATAGCCATACTTACCTTAAAATCCTAAAATGCTTCGATTTCATGAGGGACCGCTCAACCCTCTACTTTGTCGTCAAGTCCTATAATAGAATATTATACGTGTAATCAATATACATTAGAATATTATAAACTCTAAATAAAATATTATATAATGTTCGTACATTTCCCACCAATCTTTTAATATTCTATTTAGGAAAAAAGAAAACTTTAGTACATTAACTTTGTCTCGGTTCAATTTTGGTACACTAACTTTGGCAATATCAATTTCAGTACACTATCTTTCAATTTCGCGTAAATCTGGTCCATCAGCCTATTTTATGACCTTTTTACCCTTTCAAAGGAAATAGCTAGATAATCGATTTTCAAGCTCTTAAAATGGCCCAACATGCTTCCGAAATAAATTAAGACCCCATAAATTCATACCTTACTTTGACCGCTCTGTTTTTGGGTATTCCAAGTCCTCAATTTTATGGAATTCTTCTAACCACACTACCGCAGCAGATGGTTCGCAGGAACTTGGCTCCTTCAGTAACAAAACAGCACAGCCTAATTCGTTTCCTACCTTAGAGCGCACAAGGAACTCCAATACAGGGACTTAATAGGATTTTGGACAAACAGGTTGAACAGAAGCCTAACTTTTATTAAAAAATATAGAGAGTATTACATGGATATTATTCCTATATTAGAGGAGACAACTATTTAGCCTCTCATGGTGTAGAGGACTTGACTTGTTGGGATAACCCCATAAACTGAAAAATTAAAATATTGAAGATTGAAAAGACTCAAAACTCTAATGCTTTGAAGAGTATGAGAAGTTTTTCTGATGTCCCCCTTCTGCTTCATTGCATCTTCATTTTCAAATTCGGACTCCAATTTTGTTTTGTGATGACGTCATTGCATTCATCATCACCTCGTGATTTCCAGCTATTGGTCATAATGATTTGTCTGTCACATGATTTTCAGTTGTCTTTCCTACTTTGCTGACTGTTGGCCTTTGTCGTTTTCTGCCGATAGTCTTATCCTTGCTTTTTTATATTTTTTAATTTTTACTTTTTTTTATAAAAAATTTTCTCTTTCCTTCTTTCCCTTGTCCTGGTCTGGTTCGGGTTTATTTTGTGCGATCCGGATTTTTGTCCCGAACATGGGCTTTTCTTGTTTTTCACAGCAAGGGCATAAATGATTATGCCATTGCCCAACATGCAACATGTTGCACGTCTTCATCCTTGTTGCTTCGGTCGCTGACAACTTATTTTCCCAGATTAACATCCTTTTCTTTTAAATAAGCTTTCTGCGAACTTAGTGCTTTTTCCTGTCATGGAGTTTAATAGGAACGATCCATTCACTTTGTTTGAGAAAATTTTGAATGGATAATTGACTTTGTCCATCTCTGTGAGACAGACCCATAATCCTCAAGCTCTCCTGGTAGAGATACTATCTTCACTAATGGCTGATACCAAGGGAGCTTCTCCTGAGGCAGCTTTCATCTTGTTAAAAGCTACCATATCTAGTCTCTGCAGATTCATAAAATGGAATGCTGGATGAGACCTCTTTCATCCGGTTTCTAAAACTATTGATACGAATTTATCTCCAGAACGTCGCCTCTCTTTAAGTGGGGGTTGTTTTGCCATGAATCAAAGACCGCGCCACTAATCCACTCCGGAAGTTTTGAGATTTTCGGAAAACTTGGAGACATAGTATGAACTGAAGCAAGAGCTTCAAAATCATACCATTCTCAGACATCTTCTGGTTTCGACCCTTCTAACATCCAGACCCTGTTATATTTTTTGGAAGTTTCGATAATGGTCTTGCCTGGGTTCACTCCTTTGCGATAAATTAATTTTTCCCACATTCACTGATATTCCTGCCAAGCAGAAGAAGATATCAATTTGTTAGTATTAGCATTAGAGGTACCTGTTATTGGCCTAAGGCTAATCTCTCCCTCCTTAACCCGGAAGTGCTGGGTTGACTTGAGCCTACAGGAGTTTGCACTTCCTATGACTCAATTGTTGCCGTTTCACTAGAGTTTGATGTTGGCCTCATGCAATCGGTACTTGAATCCGACGCTACGGGTCTAGAGCCCTGCACTTTAAAGGCATGTTTAGGGTCATGCTCCCTCAACTCGTGAGTCATCCCTGAAGGTGATGCCTTCCGAATTAGTTCTCGTAAGTCGTTTCATAGCGATGTGGATGCTAGTAAGGAACTCCTTATTACGACCTAGACAGTATCTAGATCAGCTCTTTGGATTTGTCCGGCGACTTGGGAATTAACTGCTAGCTGTCCAAACTTTCTATCAAGCTCCTCGAGGTTTTTCCGAAGGTGCTTGAGTCTCAACATGATGGAATTTGCTTCAGATGCCTCCATCTCTCATCATAAAATCTGCAAGAATATTTTCATGACATTTTATAACGATAATATTATAACAATAATATTGGCATTCAGCTTGCCATCTGATACTACGAGCTTTCTCTATTTTTTATTCTAATTTATTTTTTAAGAAAACCTTGACATTAGTATTATCAACTTTTAAAGTAAATTCTTTAGCAAGTCAAAATAAAGGCCATTTATTAAAAGCCTTTCAAATCGCAAAGAATTCTTTCTCATTAATATGCCAAACTTTGGCTTGTTATTGTGAGAACATCCCTCTTGTGTATCTACAAGGTTCTTCCCCTGTAGTTGTCTTTTTCATGAGCATTGCTGCCCATCTGTAATCATTGGCGTCTATATAGACTACCAATTCATCCTCGTCCTGTGGTATAGCAAGCTTTGGTAGGTTACTGCAAACCTGATTCAGCTCACGAACTCTTTTTGTGTGGATTTCTTCCCATTTCTACTTTGAACTTTCTGTTTCTTTCAAGAGTGGTCAGAAATCCTTTCTGTATCTTGCAAGATCCTTAATGAAGATACCTGCAAAATTAACAACTCCCAAGAAGCTCTGCAAATGCTTCTTGTCTTTGAGTATGTCTGGAAAATTGTAAATTTTCTCCACAATATGGTTTTGTAACTCAATCCCTGTTTCGTCAATAAGAATTCCTAAAAGTTCAATTTTATTGACCGCTATAGTAGCTTTCTTTTCAGAAAGTACTAAACCTTCTTTATGGTATGCATCAGAAAATATTTCAAGATGTTTGATATGTTCTTTCATATTTTTAGATGTAACCAATATGTCGTCAATATAGACAAACATAAATTCAAAATAATCTTTAAAAAGATTATCCATCTTTCTTTGAAATATCTGGGGTGCATTGGCTAAACCCATGGGAAGTACATTCCAGATATATTGTCCCTGTGGTGTGGAGAATGCAGTAACTTTTTTTGATTCAATCTCCATCCTAATCTAATAAAAACTAGATTTACAATCAAATTTAGAAAACACTTTTGCCCTTTTAATGCAATCAATTAAGTGCTCTCTACTAGGAATGTAATAACCATCAACCTCTAATATTTTATTAATGTCTTGATAGTTAATAACCAACATGGGTTTACCTCTCTTAATCTCACCATGGTTTCTTACCAGAAACCCAAAGCTACTGTAGGTAGAGACTCCAGGTTCAATGAGTCCAAGACTGATATACTCTTTGATTATTATTTGCATATCCTTCTTATCCTCCATGTTCATCTGGATAGGTTTGTATCGAACATACTCGTATTTGCATTCATCTTTGACCTTCAGAGTAGCTTCGATTTTGTTCCTATCCCACCATGTCAGAGGGTTTTCACTGAAGTTCCTCTAGATGAGCCTCTTAACATTCTCAAGAGAAAGCCTGCTTTCCTCGCTGATATCTAGCAATTTTATTTCCATTAGTGCTTCTTTAAGGTTCATAATTTCCTCCTCAGATTCCTTGTAGAAGCTATCGCTGTCTATGAGTCCCTGTTGCCTGAAAGACAAAAGGACCTTACCAAATTTCCTCTTATCCTGCATTTTAGATGAGTTAATGGCATCAAATCACCACTTGCGAAAATTTATTGGCATTATCCTGTTAAATGCCTTTTCTCTTTGCAACACCTGTATCTCACTACCACAGTTAGTAGTAAAGATTAATAGATTCCTTTGATTATCCTGCATATATCTTGCAAATGTTCGAATGAAATTGTTACCTAGCAAGATATCGGCACATGTATCATGAAAGTAAATAGGAGGTGTTTTTACCCTAAACCAGGGTGATCCAAATGCTCCTCCAATCATCGCTGTCTATGAGTCCCTGTTGCCTGAAAGACAAAAGGACCTTACCAAATTTCCTCTTATCCTGCATTTTAGATGAGTTAATCTGGCATCAAAATCACCACTTGCGAAAATTTATTGGCATTATCCTGTTAAATGCCTTTTCTCTTTGCAACACCTGTATCTCACTACCACAGTTAGTAGTAAAGATTAATAGATTCCTTTGATTATCCTGCATATATCTTGCAAATGTTTGAATAAAAAATTGTTACCTAGCAAGATATCGGCACATGTATCATGAAAGTAAATAGGAGGTGTTTTTACCCTAAACCAGGGTGATCCAAATGCTCCTCCAATCATGATTTTGGCTTCTTGTATTCCCTTATTGGGTATCAGGATTTTTTGTGAGAAATCCCTTCATGCAATAACGGGTAAGGTTTCCCTTGCTTCCTTAGGGAAAACTCCAGATTTTGCCGTGCAAATTCTTGATCCTGAATCAATATAAGCTGTAAAATACTCTATCTTATATTGATCATACAACATACCAACAGATATGTATATAGAAAAGGGACTCGTCATTCAATTCTTATGGTAACACCATCAAGACTGAATTAAATTCCGTTACCTTTTCTTCCCCATGGTTTATGATCTTGGAGGAAACTTAACCTGAAAGTCATACTCCCGTTTTCTCGTCCTGCAACACCTGCAACTAAAATTTCATAGCCTGTTATTTCTAACATGCCTTCATATTTTCCAACAACAGGTTGCTGCAAATGATATAAGTCATCACAAGGAAAAAAATTTTCTTTCTTAGTGATGTCAAATATAACTTGTATTTCTTTTCATCCTTCAGGGCATCTAAGTTTTACATTATCTACCCTAATCTCTTGAGGATTTAAAGCTTTTAATAACTCTTTTCTCCTTTCCTTTGTAGCCTGTAATCCTATCTTCCAAAAAGGACATCCTGCTACTAAACTTAGTTCTAGAGCTAAGTGTTCTATCTAAAACTGGATGATCTTTTATGATGATATCAACACCACCTATTCTAGGTATCCTGATAGGATCTAGTGTCATTACCTTGGCGAATTCCTTAAAAATTCTAGAAATCTCAATATACTCTTTTCTAAGAAACAAATCTAAGTGATGTGTGTTGGAAAGGGTATACGCAATTCTATAAGTTATAGTATACGGTCTATTACCTTCTCTCATTAGATCTTTTCTTTTAAAATCTTCATGAAGGGTTAAGACTCTACTGAAATCTTGATCTGCTAGGTTGTATGTAATCCTATGATGAATGTCAAACATTAATTTTCCTGCATACAGATTTCCTATCATTGTTCCAAGACAACTATCTCTTAAGTTATTAATTCTTCTATTCATTTGATAAATGTATTTCTGAATCAATTCCTATCTTAAAAGCCACTTTTATTACTACTTCAATAGTCCCTATGTGGATCCATTTCATAGTAACAGCTACTTCTTCTTTAAGCTTACTTAATTCTTCAAGAATTTCTTCTTTAAGAATTAATTGCATCTCCATCACATTACCAATAAGTTCCATAGGTATAGCAAACTCACCTGAATTTACTTTGTAGATCATGTGATGCTTCATTTGATTCAGTCCTATCTGGTTCAGGACTTTCCCAATTCCTCCAATCCTAAATCCATCGTATGCGCTGAGGTTGGAATCTTGTCCCATGATTCTTTCCATGGTTTTGTTTGACACCGTCATTCTGGAAAAGAATCCTAATAGGCTTTCGGAAGTTTGAAGCCTATCTCCCTCGTTGTAATTATTCTGACTCGATTGAAGATCCATCCGAATCAGTCTCTATTTCCTCCTCATAGACGCTTTTGTCTGAAGGAAGGTCTTTGAATTGGTAGATGGGTACCAAATCGCCATAGTAAACTGCATCTAGGATATCATCCGTGGCTTCGAATTTTCTCAATTTCCCACGTTTCTGCGGATAATCGGGAGATATATGTCCTTTTGCTCCGCAAGTCCAGCAATTGCAGTCTTTGAAACTTTCAGTGGCTCGGGTATGGGCCCGTTTGAAAGTTCTTCTTGTAGGGGTTCTTTCGGTGGATCTTGCATCTGTTCGTCTAGATCCTTGGGATGAAACCTATGTTGGTCCTGTTCTCTGTCCAAATTTATATGTTCTGGCTTTGGACTTAGACCACCATGATGTTCGTCGGGAAAAGGTTCTTCTGGAACTCCTGGGGTAGGAGTCACTATTTTGCTTCCTCCTTTTTCTCGGCTCATTTGATTCTTCTGGATGGATGCTTGATAACACCAATCCTTCAGTTTGTCTTTAAGGAAAGACATTCGTCATGCCACTGAATCTAGCTGTCCTTCAGGTACTTTGTATGACTGGATCAACATTTCTCTCCATGGACTGCATATCTTTGCGAAGAACATTGAACCTGCTACTTCTGTTGCTACTCCACTCTGGAAGAAATGCTTGCGGAACTAATATATATATTCCTTTACTACGTAAATACTTCTTAGTTCAAGGCTGAAAAGAGCCTGGGTATATTCTCTAGCCTTTTCTGCTCTATTTCCTTCGAAGTATCCATATCTGATGAAGTGTATCTTGATAAGCCTTCCTAGCCGGTCTGCTATCGCGCCTTTTGAATCTCCGGCAAGGATGTTGGCTTTGGTGTCTTTTGGAGTGTTATCCTATCCGATCTTCACAGATCGCTCCAAGCTCAACTCAACAAGTTTTATGAAGTTTTTCTTGTTGAGCTCTAGGGTGGTTGCTGCGATCTTGATGGCTGCAACCCATTCGTCTATCAACTTCTCAGTATTTCGGAAACCAATAATATCCAGGTTTAGTATAGCGCCATATAGATGTAAGGGTTGGAGCATAGTCCTCGCCCAAGGTGTATTTTCAGGCACTCTTTTTGGATTTCTCCCTGGATTTTCCTTTATCCTGGTTCCCACAAACGTTGGAGTGGCATTGGTGTGAAAATCTGCACTTTCTCTCATCGGTTGATCCTATGGAGGATTATTAGAAAATGTACTTCCCTCCGGCGGTGGTAGTGCTGGAGTGATTTCATTTGTTTGGATATTGACCAAATCCACAATCTCGAGTTGGGAAAAGGATTCTACCAATTCTTGTAGATCTGATAGATCCGCTCTTGTTACCTCCATTGTTTTATCGATCTAATAGATACGATAATCAGATCTTCTTTGGACTTAGGTTTTGGAATCTCTGTGGCCTTCCCCTTCTGGTGTAAAAGAGGTACTGTTCCAAGGGCGTCCCTGATTCGCTCCTGTCTGGATCTTGATGTCTCAAGGTTCTCCCATTGATTTCTTTTCAGATCTGTAATTTCTGCCCTCAAATCTATAAGGTCCTTGTATAGATCGGGAAGGATCTTAAGGACCTCGTCCACCTTTTGGCTCAAACATTCTATTTTTATAGGTATATGGATTAACATATGTCCATAGTCTTGAAGCGTCTTTTGTATCTCTCTCAGATCTTGGGAGATCTTCGATGTATCCGGCTAGAGTTCTTTCCAATGAGTCATAATTTTTAGAACTGAAATTATGTAGGAATTTACCCATTCTGCTTCTCTTGGCTGGGAATCTACCATGGATTTCAGGTAGAGTGTAGACGCCTCACTGTATTTCTTGGTAGTACTTATCGAACCTCAAAATTTCTCAGCCACTCTCGTTTTTCTTCTGGCGTGAGAAGTTTTGGATCAATCCTCTTGGGACCGTTATAACACTTGTCAAGAATTTTCATGAGAAATTATGTTCTTTGTATTTTCAGAATCTGGAAATATTCCCTATTTTTAGAGTAACTCGAACTTTCATTCGGTTCCATTTTCTCTCGAAGAGTCTCCTCCATTAGTGGATAAATAATATCAAAATATAATACAATCATATATTTAAATAAACCTAGGTTCTGATACCATTTTGGCGAGCATGGATGAAAAATTAGGATTTTAGTGTAAATGGACTAAACCAGCTCTTTTAAAATCTGCACAGGGGTAAAAATGTCCAAAAATCTGTTTGTGGTCCTAATTTAAGCGATTTTGCAAGTTACTATACTTTATTGGGAAATGCATAAACATAATGGACTGAAATTGAACGCGGGGAAACTTATTGGACCAAATTAATCTTTTTCCCTTCTATTTATATTAAAGTCCAAACCCCTGTTCCATTTTATTTTAAATAACTACACTTTCTAAGCTTCTCAAACATATATTTAATTTATCAACTAATTCATAAGAATTCATTTAATCAAACCCCTTATATATTTATAACTATCATTTTTAATAACATCCGTAAATGAGACTATCATTAAAACCTCATCTTCCCTTCTTAATAACATAATATTTTTTATATAATTTCTGAAATATTTCTATCAATTTATCGTTGCTATATATTTAACTACGCAACAATACATAGAATTACATATTTGGTTAATCATTCCGATGGAATTACGTAAATTAACTATAATAATAATAAGCCTAACAAATCTAATATTTTAATTAATATATATCATTTTTATATCAAATGTGATATTTATTTCGACACTAATTTAAATAGCTAAAATCATAAAATACGCCGGTTAAATAGTACATCACTCAATATAAACAACATTTAATAAATGGACTAATTAAATAATATATTTATATAAATTAATAAAATTCAAATTACAAATTTATTACCTTCAGTGCGCGTCAATTGAAGGAGAAAAGGGAAACTACAATAGTTGTAAATTTTGGTTTGCACATATATATATGTACATATATATAGATGTGTATATCATGAAGGTGGGGCGGTGGGTGATTCCTTTTCTTTTTTTTCTCTTTTCTCTTTCTTTCTTCTTTTTTTTTTAATTTAATTTAAACTTTTTCAAAATATCCATTACGTCCTCTCTAATTTTTTTAATTAATATAACTTGCCCCCAAATATTAAAACAAATTCCAATTTACTTCGTTCAAGTTTTATTATATTCCAATTTTAATCTATAATTTATTTATTAATTAAATTTAAATTTCTAATAATTTCCAATTAGTCTCCCAATTACGTGAAAAATTCTACGGACGTCACACTCTTAAGGTTTAAAAATAAAGACCAAATGGTCGGAGTGATTAAACCTCCTGTGGTTTAAAATCAAAGAGCGAATGCTCGGAGAGCTGAAGCTTCTTAAGGTTGAGAAGCTAACTTTATGTTTAAGTTTTTCATGATTTAAGTCAAATCTAAAAGGAAAAACCCTGAAGACAACTCATGATGCGGGGGTAAATAGATTCTGTAAAGTTCTGTTGAAATCTTAATAAGTATCGAGAAGTAATATGGGTTTTCCAGAACGGTTTGCATATTAATGGGCAAGGATATAAAATAAAGACGAAAACAACTAGACAAAATTTCATTTAATAAAGTCTTTCACAGAGAATCATAAAAAAGGGGGTCAGGCTATCTTGGGTGGTACGTTGAGAAACCCTACTGCAAAAAGAATCGCTGGTAGGAAGTTGAGAAGGGTTAAAAATAAAGATTAACTCGTCATTCTCCCACGAGGGATTGATAAGTTGATTGTTAGGGTAATCCTCCAGATCCCGATATTTGTGAAAACTAACCCTAATAATATCAAAATTGTCCTTTAAAGCATCTAGAAGCTTTACCTAAATAAGACATTCGTAGAAGCTCATATTTTCCTCTATAGTAGATCTATTGATGACTGTCGCTTCGAAAGCCCGAGATTTAATGAAATCACGAGCTTTCTCCATGTGGGTTTTCTTGAGGGTCACTACATATTCCTCAGATTGCAAATATCTATTCTAGCCCTCATCAAGTCTTGAGTCGTATGCCTTGTCTTTTTCATCTGATGTCCTGCTTTGAGATCTTCCTTAGACTTCTTTGCTGAGGATAAGTCCCTCGTGAGCTTAGCTCTCTCTTTCTCCAAGTGCTCGTTCATGACATTCTTCGAAGCAAGTTGCTAGCAAGCTTCACCGAATTCGGCATCCAAGTTAACCTGGGCCAACTCATCTTCCAAATTCTCAATCCACACTTCTATATCTCTATGGTTGTATCTCCAGTAGGAACATTGCAGACTCAAAGCGTAGAGGATACTCATACCCTACAAAATAAAGAGAAATAGAAACTAATGTAGGCTGAAGTGCAAAGTACGGAAATTTAATGCTGGTAAGTATTTGCTCTCATCATCTCCAACCGAGCATGCTGAAGGTTAGCCAAAGCTATCTGGTCCTTTGGAAGAAGACAAGCTTTGTATAATTAGAATGAGGTTTCGCCAGCACGACTGTAAAAAAATAAAGCTACTCCCCCACACCTACCAATCAGGAATATAGGCCTATTCATTAGGAAGAAGGTCAATCTTAGCCCTCGCCTTCCCTCCAGTTTTTTAATCTCCTTGTCGATGCCCTCCAGAGTGAGATGGTCGAAAGCGTCAACTCTCATGTATACAGGAGATTTAAACTTATGACCCTATCCTCCTCGGCATGCCTAGTGCAAGAACCCTTAGCAACATATGTCTTCTCCTTCGAAGAATGCTTTTTGTGAGATTTTTTCGGCCAACTTTCCTCAAGAGGAATTGGGTCTCGTGCAGCTGTGTTGTTTTATTTACGTCTCTAAGAGCTCTCAGTAAAGCGATCAAGAAAGGGGAGTTTGTCTTTTCACAACTTTTCAGATTTATCTTAAGACGACTACTCAGACCTACTATTGTGTAGATGTTGTATTTTCAACTCAATAAGGTTTGTCTCTGCTTCTGCTTCCAAATAAACAACTTCAATATCTTCAACCATCTCAATTGGATTGGTTGGCCCGGATACTGCATAACAAGCTGGACGGCAACAGGGAGTGGCAAAGTGTCTTGATCAAGGGATTAAATGCAAGGAGTAGAGGGGATGGATAATGACTCAAAGATCAAAGTGATCCCCGTCGTGGACTATAGCTAGTAATTCATCCTTGCATCTATTGATTGTCATTCGCTGTCATTGCATCTCGAGCAACCATATCGAGAAAAGGATAAAAAATATTAAGTATATAACAAAAGCAAATATGGGTGTTCGGTAACCTAAGGTTCGGTAGTGCGAATAGAAGCAGATGACAACCTGATCAAGCCAAGAATATCCTCCTTTAAGAGTTCCTCAAACATGTAACCAGTCAACACATTCTCAATGAAACTTTCTTCCTAAAATGGACCACCTAAACAACGGAAAGTGGGCTTTTGGAAGCACCACGAAATAGGGACATTGCAAGGACGACAAGTCGAGGCTTCAAGATAAAAGAAATTACTCTTCCACGATCTAACAGAGTTTAAAAGTTTACCTACAAATCTACATTTACGACAAGCATTAATATTTTCTTTTCTCTTTCAGTCTTTAGTTTATATTACAATATTAATATTTTAATAGAATATAACATATAATATATACTAATATATTTTATTATAATATAATTAATAAAATAAAATATATATATAAATCGATTTTTGGTTTGGTTCAGTTTGGTCACCAAATGGTGACGAAAAAACCGAATTGAATTTTTTGGTTCAATTTTCGATTAGAATCGAATTTTCAGTTCGGCTGATTTAACCGAACTATGAACACCCTAAATTTATCCTTCATTAAAATGAAGGCCCAGGGCCCATCTCCTCCCTAGTTACTGATAGGATGCATTTTATCACTCAAATGCATGCCTAATTCAAGTGTTTTAGAATGGATTTATTATATCGATAACTGAATTATGCATCTTTTAGATGAGAAATTGATATTAACCTGTTTGAAGAAAAGAGAGCCAAAAAACTTCAAATAAAATCAAAAGGTGATCAAGGAAAGATGAGAAGGAAATAGACTTGAGCATCTGATAGGGTATTAGTTAATGCTCTAGTCTGTCTGCACAAAAGTGGGAGATTTGAAAAGACATTTTACTGTAATTTAATTTCTTTTCCAGACGGCAAATTGAAAGGCAAGAGAGATGATAATTTTGCTGCTATAAAAAGGGGTGTGAAGGTTGAATATTAGTATCCAATTTCATATTTTATTACTCTAGTAGTATATACCCCTCTTCTCCTTTCTTTTTAGTTTATATTTTTCTAGATTTTAGGATTTTCTATACATATGATGTGTAGCTAATCTACTTTTATGATTCACGGAAAACGTTAAACCCATTTGTTATATATGTTTTGAGATCTTGGTTTTAATCTTATTTCATCAAGTATTTCTTATCTCGATTTACATCTTATAGAATGATTATTATTGATAGATCTGACAATTCGATTCGATATTAATTATTCTACTGATATCCATAAGTTCAGTGATCCGTAATTATCATGAATGAGTGATATGAGTAGCAAGCAAAATTAATTGTGTGCTTGGGTTTAGATGCTTGTTGTCAAGTCAACTACAATAGAAAAATAGGATTTTATTATGGTTGTCCTAATAGATTTCAAAGTTGAATGCTTGGTTGTGGAATTAATCTTGTGTGATCAATGATTAACATAATGATTGGGTGATACACTCTCTTAGGTCGAAATTCTTCTCTACTAAAATCTTCCTCATAATTTATCTCTGCTTTTAGTTTAGTTTCCATAGTTGTAGTTCTTAATTCAAACACCCCCCATTTGGTTGTGCAACTTGATTGAGAAATTAATTCGTAGTTCCTTCGGGATTCAACCTGGTTCCACTACTGCTTCAGTTTTAGGAATCAATGATTAATTTTGACCGCTTCAACAATAAGTTAAAATTTTGGTGCCATTGTCGGGGAACTACTTTAATTTCTTAGTCTTGTTGTTTTCTTTTATCCCAAGCTAATCTTTCTTATTTTCAAGGAACGTTCGTGTAGTACTTGATATAGTTTAACTATTGGTGGTGAATCTTTTTTGTTTTTTTGGAGGAAATTGAAGAAAGGATGGCAGCAAGAGAATGGATTTCCATGATGATTGAGAATCATAAACAGTATGATTTCCAACTGCAATGTCTCTATCTGGGTGTAAAAGAATCATCGTCCACCATCATTTTCGAAGAACTGTTCAAAGAGCAAAATGAACTAAAGTTGGATGGAAGAGAAGTCTTGAGAAGTTCTAAGGAGAAAACAAAGAGGTTCTGCGATTTTATGATTTTAAAGAAGCTATTTGAGGTTGAGAAGAAGGTGTTATTCTACAAAGTTCGAGTAAAGCCCATCTCAGGTAAGTTAAGCTCTTCTTGGCTTGGTTATTTTGAAGATGTTAATGAATTTCCTCATGGTGTAGCGAGGATTAAAAGTTTAGACATGGGACAAATTTTCAAGGTGACTGGTCATCGATCAAAACCATTTCTTGGTGGTAACGAAGTCAGAACCATCATTGTCAAAGCATTGGCATCACTCCAACAGTTGACACATTGAAAACAAAGCACTCCGTCAAGCATGACAAGGTTAAATAATTGTGCTTGTTGGGAGACAACCCAATTCTTTTATTTGCTTTCTTTTCAATTTTCTTAACTAACTCTTTGATTTTGCAAGCTTGAACTTCACATAGGGCATGATCACGCTCTGTCGTTGAGCCAAAATCAGCCTTAACCCTCTTGTCCCAACAAATTACATCGAGTGATAACGCGTGATCACGCCTTGTCTCACCTTCTCTTCCATTTTGTTCTCCAACGCCGCGCCTCTCGCCGTTTAATCACACACCACCATCCGCCTCTACGTTTCTTCGCCCACCTCAATCCCATTCGAGTACCGCAGTCACAATTACATTTTTACCACCCCCGTCTAGCTAGCTTGACACCACTCATTTCAGGGACGCTCTCTATTTCCTTTATTTTTCATTCTCTTGCCACGTATGGTGTTGTATGCATACATGAGGATAATGGTACTTGGTGTGGGGGAGGTTTGTTGTGGTAAGATTGTGCTAATAATTGTTGGTTGATTAGAGACATGATTCTATGTTTAATCTTTTCTTAAAACTATGCATCGTGGAAATGTTGAGCATATTGATTTGGGAGACAATTTTTGGTGAAGATAATATTTGATTTTTGGTTGAAAATTTGAAAATTTTGGAAAAGCACCAAAATTTTTGCTTAAAATTATTTTTTCTTGAAACAAAATGTGTGAATTATCTTGGGAACTTGAACTGAATTTTTTGAATGCTGTCTTGTGATGTCCTTGAAACTAATAGGAATTTGTGGTTTAAGTCGAGATTAGTAGGAGGAATCAACACTAGTGGCGTGCAACAAAAAAAAATAATATGAATTGTGTCCCATTGATTGCATTAAATGAATAATATTCAATAATCAACACCGAAGCCCATGTGTGAGCTTTTGAGCCAAAGCACTTCATTTAGTAGTCCTCATACATTTCTTTTGATTGAGGGTATCAAACATAGTGTGTGTATTCTATAACTTGCTTGGGTTATACATTTTGAGACCATATTCTTGTGAATTGGTGTATGAAAGTGATAAGGACATCTAGAAATAGCCAATTGACCTTGGAAAGAGCCTACCCAAAATTCACCCCTAGAAAATTATTTTAAGCCTAAACCACATTACAAGTTAAATTATCATTTTCTTGGTTATTTCTTAAAGATATTTTTGAACCCATTCAAGAGGAAGATGTCGAGTCCATTGCTTGTAAGTTGTTATGGAAACAAAATAAAATAAAATGACTTAAGTCTCATACAAGAGATTCGTTGCAAACCTCAAGGAAAAGATGGAAAGGAGGAAATTAAGAAAAAAATGATCAAAGGAGAAGAAAATATGATGGAGAAAAAAATAATTAAATAAAGTCAGAATTGAATTGCTTCAAGCACTTGAGTCAAGTTGAAGAAAAAAATGAGGTGAGCAAGCAAGCAACTCAGTTGACATCATCCTTTTGAGTTCATAAGCCAAAAATTTTACATCTTCTTGTCATACCCTGTCCTAAAGCCCCGTTACAACCATGCTAAGACCCATTGATTTATGCACCGATTCGCATTTTGTAGTGGTGGAGATTTGATTCTCAAGCAAGCATATGGCAATGACACTCTATTGTTTTAATTTGAGGGCAACCCAATTTCTTAAACACTTTTCAAGTGACTTGAGTGACACCCTCGTGAGAGTGTTGAAACTTGTTTTATTTGAGGTTGATATAGTCAATACGATACTTGTGTGTTGAATGTGTACTACTAGTGCTTATTCTCAATATTACTATCTCCTCTTAAACTGCAAAGACATATTGGTTAAGAGACATGCTTGACTAACGTGAAGGAAAATTTGTAATTGATCACTTCAGAAATTTTGAATCGAGACATATTTGGGGACAAGTATGATTTTGGTGTGGGAGAATTTGATAAAATGTTTTTCGTCACTCAAATGCATGCCTAATTCAAGTATTTTAGAATGAATTTATTGTATTGATAATCGAATAATGCATCTTTTAGGTGAATGATTGATATAAACCCCGTTGGAAGAAAAGAGAGCCAAAAAGCCCCAAATTAAGCCAAAAAGTGGTTAAGAAAAGATGAGAAGGAAACAGACTTGAGCATCCGATAGGGCGTAATCACATCCTATTCAATGCTTGAGTCTATCTGCACAAAAAGTGGGCATTTGAAAAGTTTTTTTACTGTGATTTATTTTCTTTTCCAGACGGCAAGTTGAAAGGCGAGAGATGACTATTTTGCTGCTATAAAAGGGGTGTGAAGGCTTAATATTAGTATCCAATTTCATATTTTATTACTCTATTAGTATAGACCATCTCTCCTCTTCTCCTTTCTTTTTAGTTTATATTTTTCTATATGTTTTTAGGGTTTTCTACACATATGATGTGTGGTTGATCTGCTTTTCTGTTCAAGGAAAATGTTAAACCCAATTGTTATGTTTTAAGATCTTAATTTTAATCTTATTTCATCAAGTATTTCTTGTCTTGATTTACATCTTATGGAATGATTATTATTGATAGATCTGACAATTTGATTCGATATTAATTATTCTACTGTTATCCATGAGTTCAGTGATCTGTAATTGTCATGAATGAGTGGTATGAGTAGCAAACAAATTAATTGTGTGCTTCGCATTATTTATTTGTAGGGACAAGAAAATTAGGTTAGATGATTACAGCTATCTCAATTATTTGATTTAGGTTCAACTGTTTTCATTGATGTAAATATTATTGTTGCTATCGTGCCTAGTCACGAGACAATAAGTTTTGATTTAGATGCTTGGGTCAAGTCAGTTACAATAGGAAAATAGAATTTTATTATGGTTGTCCTAATAGATCTCAAAGTTGAATGCTTGGTTGTGGAATTAATCTTGTGCGATCATTAATTAATATAACGATTGGGTGATACACTCCCTTGGGTCGAATTCATCTCTACTAATTTCTTCCTCATAATTTATCTCTGCTTTCAGTTTAGTGTCTATTAGTTAGTAGTAATTCTTAATTCAAACTCCCCCTCCCCATTTGGTTACTGCAACTTGACCGCGAAATTAATTCGTAGTTCCTTAAGGATTCGACCTGGTTCCACTACTGCTACAGTTTTAAGATCAATGATTAATTTTGATGGGTTCGACAACCGATCAGTTACTAGGGATGACCGACATATGGCAAGATCCTAGGAGGCCACTAGGTGCCATCCGTGCATTGGGAAATATATAAACCCCTCATTTGTGAAGATTTCATGTAGGCTAAATGCATAAAACCCCTATCACTATGTTTGTGTTTTGTTTTTGGCCCATCTCAAAGATGGGCCAAAAATTTTACATGTTTGGATCTTTTTTTCTTGCTGTTTTCTGCCATGTTTTAAACTGATTTACTTTATTTTGCAAATATAGCCCACGCTAATTCTGCAACTAAATTACAGAACATTCAGGCAAAAGAACGACTTCCTACGGCAAAAGAACATCTTCTCTCTACCTTTCATTTCGACTCCATCGTCGCCGTTCCGATGACCCACCGGCCGAGATGTATACCCGTCATCTCCCCTCCTCAAGGCGAACATTCCGGTATGTTTCGATTCAATTTTCATCCATCTTTTCAATGTGTATTATATTGAACCACCTTGTACATTCAAGCGTCGATTTGCAACTGTTTGAACGCCTTACGCCCGTGAACCACCACCATTCGTCTGCCCATCGTCCGTCGAGGCCAACGGACCCTCACCCATCGAGTTTCGACAACTGTACGGCGAGATTGAGCTTCTTCACCGAAATGCCGATCATTTCACCGCCAAATTTCTTCACAGTTGATGGTGATTTCACAAAGGTTGGGTGATTTTCTATGTATTTTCGAGTGAATACGGTTTCAATTTTTTTTTCTGTAATTTATTGAAATGGCTTCAATTGAATTATTGAATCAACTGTATCACCATTATTATTACTGCAACCGAGCATGTGCTCTTTTAGTTCGTTTCTGACTTTTTACCGACATATTATTAGCTTTTCTTTTATTAATTTTTACCATACTGTCAGATACAACAGTGCTTGTATATTGTATTCATACATGAATACATCGATACTTTCAAAATATTTCACTGTTTCGCCCGTGAAACAATAATGGCGAAGAGTGTACTCCTGCTTCTATATATTTATGTAACATTAGATGAATTTTGCACTTTCATTCTTTCCTCTCATTCGCAAACATTGTACGAGTAGTCATTTTGGTTACTTTGGTTAGAGTAAAGCATCGTGTCGTAGTTGTTTACACGCTTATTTCGTTGGAGATTTTCGTTGGTGGTGGAGTTTTGTCATCCATCTAACATTGTCCTTTACTACTTTTTGTGATTAAGGTATGTATATGAACTTTAGCTTTGTGGATATTTGTTGTCTGTGTATGGATTCAATCGGGTATCATAATATTGAGATGTAATTTGCTTCTACGATATGGCTTTGTCTGCAATTTGGTTAGACTTTGTCTAAGTTGGAGAGGAGTTTATGTTTTAGAATTGATATAGCATGCTTTTGTTGTAAATATGATGCCATTTTGCCTTCAAATGGTTTGTGGATTTTGTTTATGTTGGGTTAATTCATATATATGTGTATCCAATGTCTCTTTTGGTGGTCTCTTGTAAATTGATTGCTTTTTGTGACTTCCTCTCGATGCCCTTTATACAGTTTCGATACCTCATTTGGGCTCCTTGATTTAGGTTCTATTATTATAAGGTCAGCATTTTTGTAGTTTCATTACTTGAACTGTATTCTTGGCACTGTATATGAGGAGTGAAGTTTCTTTTGTGATGCTTTTCGGGGGAGTTCAGAGAATTAGGTACTGCTGAATGAATGTTTTGCATGTTATTGAGCAGGATTTTAGTCTCAGCTTTAGGTCCCCACAGAGGGGGTGAAGGGTAGCTTTTTTTCATTCCATCTTTTCTATTTTCCAGTTGTTTATAGCACCAGGAATCACCCATACTTTATCCATTTAGGGCCTTTCGTAATTCATCTCCCCTAGGCACTATGATTGATACTCATTGATGTATAGGTGATTTGTGTTCTAATCTCACCCACCTGGAAATTGGCAAGTGTTTGGAATGATTAATTTGGTAATTGAAGATCTTTAACTTGGTTTCCTTGAGTATTTACACAATGTGGTTGCTAGAACTGATTTGGAAGTTCGCATTACATGTACATCTGTTGTTTTTTCTTTTATAGTAAACAAGCATTCTTGATTTAGGCCTTATTTTGTATGAACTAAGTGAATTATTTATTTTATAATTTTGTATTCTTTTTCATCCTACCTGTATGGTTTTTTTATAAATTTTTAATTTTTAATTTTTATATAGACCAACTTTTGAAAAAATAATATACACATGTATCTAGTTATTGGATTTTTTCTTTTTGAATTTCTTTTTTGTTATCAAGAAAAGTAAGTAAATTTTATTTATTTTACTTGGAGGATCGAAAATATAGAGAACAAGGTCGGCCCACGTGCAGCGGACAATCTCTTTTAGTATAAGTACAAAAGGCATGCTCAGTCTTATTTGCTAATTAATTACTGACACTCATTAACCTCCTCATTTTAAATATGAGACCAATTGTTAAATGGTAATTTAACAATTTAACTTTCCATAGCCAGTAAAATTTAGAGATTGTGCCTAATTATATTTAAAAATTCTTATAAATTATATTTTAAAGTTTATAATAAATGAAAATTTATTTTAAAACTAAATTCTTAAATTGTTTGTGTAAAATGATATAAGCAAATATTATCGCATATCTTTTTAGCTTATGAGGACTTCTTTTAAAAAGAATATATATATATATATAGCATATACTTAACATTATCTTATATGATGTTTTAAACATTTATAAAATGGACAAGTATCTTCTTTCAATGAATTGCTAGAAATCAATGTCTGAAGGATGATTTTTTATCAAAATATGATCAATTATTTAAGTAAAGCATATTTATGTGAGATTAATTCAAGATTCATATTAATATATTTTGGCTAGTAAAATTATTATGTGTTATTTTTATTTTCTTATTAAATATTAAAACTGTTTACATAGAGTTATCTTGATTGAATTTTAAAAAAATAGCATATAAAACAAATTTTGATATCATGAATTAGATAATAAATTTGAATTAATATGATTCTACAACCTAAAAAATGTTAGGAATAACAATTTGATTTGATATGATTAAAATTAAAAAATATTAATTTTTTTTGCCTCGTTGCAAAGATGCATCGGTCGGACAACATAGGTTCTTCGCATACGCCTTGTGCAGAGAAAATTCATTGGACCCAATATATGGAACAAATTTTCATCGAATTTATGCATGAAGAGTTTGTAAGCCACCGCCTGCAGTCATCAACTTTTTCACCCTCTGTCTGGACTAGTATAACCGATAGGATGAATTCGGCATTCAGCCCAAGCTATGTGTTTACCCCGGAACAACTCAAGGGTAAACTGAATAGGATGCGTCGTGCATGGCGCTTGTTGAATGACCTTGTGAATAGGGGAACTGGGTGGGGGTGGGACTATGATCGGAACACTATTACAGATGAGTTTGGACGTTTGGAGGAGCTTTATCAGGTATTAACTTTTTCTATCTTAAATTTACATATAATGCGTACCACACCTAACATCTTGTTTGACCTCTAGTATAGAAACATTCCACGTTTGCGACGTACATAAATTGCCTAACAACTGCCTAATGTAGGAAAATTCTGAGTATAAAAAAATAGACATGTGCACCCAAATGTTCGCAAGGAACACCGCACAACCAACCCGAGCAGCCCAGACCGTATCTATCGAGGACGATCATCATATGATGGGTGAGAATTCAGGCAGTCGCCGTTCGCGGGAGGACTATGAAGATACATCATTCTCCGACTACAGTCGATGCCGACTCCTGGCGGATACTTTCCTACTCCAAAAGCTTTACATCACCATCTAGTAGCAAGCGCCCAACAAGGCGCGGGATGAGCGAATTGCACAACAAGAAGTGTGAGACACTGGACAAGTTGCAAAAGTCACTGCAGTGAAAGATTGACAGAACCGGCCAGAAAGCTACGGAGTATCGAACGTTGCGTAGATGAGTTGACAAAGTTTAAGGATCTGCCTGACATAATCTTCACCACAGCATTAGAGCGTTTTCATAGTCATAGCACTCGAACGATCTTCCTCCGTTTAGATGATGAGAACAAATTACGCTGGTTGTATTCATTGGGAAAGTAACTCATGCTTGTCATCTTGGACGATCATGGGTTAAATAGGTATTTGTGTTTAATTGGTATGTTGACATCTCGGACGGCCATGTTATCCTTAATTGGTGTGTTGTCACAATCGTCATGGGGCTGAACATCCCTACTCTGTTACTTTAAATTATTTGTCAGTTTATTATGATTGTTGATGCTTATTATCTCAACTCGAGATCCCATATTGTCGTTATTTTTTAAAATTTCAATTGTAGAACCATGGCGAGTGCGAGTGATAGAGCTGCTGAGTATACAAATTCCTCTAGTGACAGCCCGGATACACCCGGGACTCCAAGCAGCAATGAATCTGTTGTCCCTGAAGAGTTTTATGCGTTTAAAAATTTGATATGCCCGGAGTTGTTTAGAGAGACTATACCTCGTAACACTAGTGCGCTGTAAGGCGAAGGATGGGTAGCCGAGACAATGACAACCCCACACACTGGCAGGTTTTACGACAATATTCGCATGACAAAAGCATGCTTCTATGCATTAGTTGATGCGTTAACTTCTAGGGGATTGCTGCCTCATGGTCAGACCTCGAGAGTGAGCTCCATTGAGGAGGTTGCACTGTTCATGCAAACGATTGACATGCATAAACGACAACGCGACAATATGGAGCGATTCCAACACTCACTTGAGACTATTCACCGTAGATTCCACCGGGTGCTTTCCGCTTTGTGCGCTATGGCACCCGAGCTAATCACTTGCCCCAATTTTACAGACACTCATCAAAGGGTGGCTAGCAATCAAGATTTCTACCCATACTTTAAGGTATAAGTTGTATCATCATGGGTCTACTAGAGTTCGCCTTGCATTGTTGACTCTTTACTTGGCAATTCATCCATATAACTAATCTCTGGTCATACTTTCACATTTTTTTCAACGAATCATAGGATTGTGTCAGAGCGATGGACGGTGCATTGGTCCCTGCATGGGTCCTGCAAATAGATCAGAATCGATATCGATCTCGTAAAGGGCGACTAGCATAGAACATTTTTGGCTATCTGTGACTTTAATATGAATTTTACGTATGTGTATGTTGGGTGGGAAGGAAGTGCAGCTGATGCCCGTGTCTTGAACCATGCTATATCACAGGACCCAGCTTTCCCTTTTCCTCCAAATGGTGAGTAAACTGGTTAACACAATTCCATTATACACCATTAAAGGGGGACTAGCAATTCTTATATTATCAATTCTGATGTTGATTTATGAAGTACTGCAGGCAAGTACTATCTAGTGGATGCTGGATTTACAAACTACCAATGTTTTCTTGCGCCTTACCGAGGTACTAGATACCACCTAGCCGAGTATAGGGGCCATGGTCGCCGATACCGTACCCCACAGGACCTATTTAACCATGCCCATTCTCGTTTGCGAAATGTAATTCAACATTGCTTTGGAGTACTGAAAAAGCGATTTTCAATATTGCAGTGGGGGATGCCGAGCTACCTTCTTCAACACCAAGTGGATTTAGTTATCGCTTGTTGTACACTTCACAACTTCATCCGTAGGTTCAGTCATGATGACATCATTTTCAACGAACCAGAAGATGAAATTCCTCCTGATATGGATGCATTTTACCATAGAGGATATCCTACCGTGACTGAATTAGAAGCACAACGTATATTCCGTGACAACATAGCGATGCAGATGTGGGCATCTTATAATCCAATGTAGGCATTGATAAACATAAAGTAATTACATCCGGATGTAATGTTAATGTGCAACTTTTGACTAGCATGTAACAAGTACCAAATGAGGATTATGAGTCAAAATTGGTTAGGGTCGTTACATTCGACAGGGGTATGACATGCTATCACTTTAATTCAATCATTGCAACCTAAGAACTGCCATTTTCAAATTAATATTTATTTTTCAATGCATGGTTGTCAATATGAACCTGTTGTAGATCTACCCGTTGGCTAGACGATACTACCAGTACCCAGAGCCTCATTACCCCAACATGCTTGAGATATGAGGCCCAATTAAACTGCCGCTTGGTCCAACAGAGGTGCATAGTGACGGGGGGCATAGCTAGAGTAGTAATGCAACGCGTAGTTTTGTGAGAGGTGGCGAAGATGCCCCCATTATCATCTCAGGATCCACTGCAGCAACGAACCAAACGCATACCCATATTGCCAGCTAGGATGTAGTAGAACAGGTAGCTCGTGGGGATGGTGGCCCACGATTGGTGCGCAATATTTCGTTAGCGTCACGTCGAAGTCTAGACATGGGTTCTGGAGTTGGCGGGATTGGATCATGGACAGATTACATTCGTCGCTTTGACGTGCAATCCGATCGTGGAGGCCATTCGAATAGTGAGGGAGACAGTATAACACGCTCACGGCGACCACAAGGGATTCCACCACGGCGACGTGGCGGTCCTTAATTCATAGTGGTATTGTTGTATAATATATGAACCAGTCACTTGTTGTCATATGTTAATTAAAAAGTTAACGGGAACATGATTTTGTGCGTCTTTTAACATTCAATGACTGATGTGAACTGATTGTCGTAGTTTAATTGAACACTACTCCGTATTAATCCAAAATATATTTTTCGAACCATTGCAATATGTATTATAAATTTTAATTAGTTAATACTGGATTTTGTGGATCTTCAAAATTATAAAAAATGAAGGATGCGTTGGAGGGTTGATTTACATGTTAAAGGTTTGTATTTGATTTTTAAATATAAATATATTCATTTTAACCATTTAATATTTTGTATGTTATATTTTTCTACATCATTAGAATAATTAGAAAATTTAAAAAATCCAAAATAATATGTCAATTCTATGCGGTTAATTCATATAATATATTTAAATTTATCATCTTGCATAGAACGTCTAACAAAAATATTGTTAATGGATTACTAGAGTGCATTTAACTATTTATAAAAGTGTATTTATATAAATTATATTTTTTCCTACCCTACTCTACCCCTTGCCACCTACCCTACTCCCTTGCCCCCCCTTCCACCCCACCCTTCACTGCTTCCCGTGGTGAGAGGCGATGTCGCCCCAACATAGGGTGCGACGGCAATCTAGCAGTGTCGTGTCATTCAAACCAGATTTGGGCAATAGCAAGGTCGCTCACACCAGAGCAACGATTTGGGGCGATTGCAACACTATCGCCCTTCTCATCAGGGGCGACGGTGATCAATTTTTTTTAAAAAAATATTTACTAAGGTTTTGATAAAAATTAAATTAAGAAAAATTGAGTTTTAAATGTTTTAAGATTCTTTATAAAAAGATTAGAAAATTTAAATTATAAAAAAAATATTAAAATTTTTAAATACATGTAATAATAATAATTTAAATTTAAATATTATTTAAATTAAATAATAATTTAGATTAGTCAATAATAGATTTCTTTTAATAATTTAAATTAATTAACATTCATTTGATGTAGATTTAATTTAAAAATATACTTCAATATATTATTTTCTATTGTGATTTCAATTTAATTTTTCAATTTAAGTTAAAAAAATTCTATTTTTTTGATACTTTGATATTTAAATAAATATAGTTAAGAACAAAAAATTAAATTTTTAAAAGGGATGAAAATATAAAAAATATAACTAAAAATAAGGTTTAAAACAAGTTATTTTGACCATTATAATTATAAACGCAATATAGGGGTACTGGTGTTATAACAGTCTACGTCTACCTGAGCTACGATGATTCCTTCAACCGTCTGAATCTAGTTTCAAACCTTAAAATTTTCGTGAACTTCGATTGCCCGCTGCCGGAATTCATCTATGGTTTCTTGACGAGGTGAGCCCTCTCTTATCCATCATATAATCCCAATTGAACAAGAAAAACTAGGGTTCGCTCTTCTTTTCTCGGATTTCAATTCGAGTATTTCACTCGTTTTTTCGCCTCAAACTAATCGATCTTTTGTTCATATTTATCGAATTTGCAAGCCCATTTGACAGTCTGTGTACTGAGTTCAACTGCTTGTTTAGAATTGTGGGTTTTATGCTATTACTGATCCTATTGTGTGGTGGTCTTTGATCCTTCTGATGTTTAGAAGATAAAAAGTATTAGCCCTTTTGTTCGCTATCTCGGTTGTGCTGTGCTTGTTGTTAGTTTATTGCTTCATCTTTAGTTTTTGATGTATAGTTTTATCTTTAGTTTTTTATTCATAATTTTATTTTTAGTTTCTGATTCATAGAGTCTGTGTTTCTTGTAAATATTCATGTAGAACTAATTATCCCTACAGTAGTTGATGATAGCAAATGTTAGACGCAGAGGATCGAACAAGGCAGTAGCCAAATTAGAGTAAAATGTTGTTTTGTAGTTTTGTAATATTTGGTCATCGTTATTCAGTGTAATTCTTACCCAAGGCAAAAAATGGAGAAAAGATTGGAATAATGCGGCTGTGACAAATTATTTTGCTTTGTTGGTCGCCAGTGACCAGTCAAAGTTAGACTTATCATTGGCATATGCATAAATCATATTTGCTATTGTGAACTTCAAATGAGAATAGATTATTACAATCTGGATCTTCTTTTAAGTTTTAGTGATTTTAGTTGAACTATGGCCGCCTAGAATTTGGTACTAGGAACTTAATTGAGTACTGCTTTCAATTTTTAGGAAGACTTGGGTTAAAATTGCGGGTGATAGCTTTTGAAGCTTTCTTGGCTGGATATGAATCATATGATGCTGCAAGCTGATACAGATTCATTAAATGTTCAGTATCTTGTAGTCTGTTAGCTATTTTCTGACCCATTAGGTGAAAAGTCAGAAGCTGGAAACCCCAAGAAGTCGATGGATAACATTCTTGGTTGTAGCAAGATTAGCCTTTGAAGTATGACCTTCATCTTCTCGTCCTGATATACATTTCTCTTACAGATTCAACCAAAATAATAAGTATAAAATCTAGTGCAAGTGTGACTTCATTCGTGTCCTGAATCAATGTCATGCCCCTCGGTTGGATCACATATGACAATGGCAGGGGCAAAAGCTAATACAAAGTCTGGGATATGTATTCCGATGATTAAGTGTCCCATCCGTTTAAAAGACCTCCTAATTACCATCTGTGATGTTTTCGCCATAGTAGTTAATGGCGCGCGCCATGGCGCCTCTGTCATTCTCGTCCTGTGGCACTGGCCTTTGGGCAGGCGCTGCCATGGTGCGCGCCTGGGCGCATTCAGGCTGTTGCCCAGGTGCGCACGAGGCGCGCTTTTGTTAGCTCAGGCCTTTTTAGGCCTGGGCCCATCAGAATAAAAAAAAAAACTAATAAGGAAAGGAACATCAGGCGAATAAAACCCCTTGTGACCGTTGGACTGCATGCATGTTCCAACATAATATTTCATGAGAATCAAGACTGTTGGTATTCTGAGTCTGAGTCCTCTGCTGTGCTTATTCCCTGTGCCGCCACCAACTAAGTTTTCTTTCTTTTTCCTTCTCTTGCTGATACTTTTTGTTATTATTTTTGGGTTTATCTTTGGTTTTCTTTTCTATTTTGTCTTTTTCCTACTCTTATTCTTCCTTTTCTTTTCTTCATAGACTTACTCTGTTTCTGTTTCTGTTTTTTCTTTTCTTATCTTGTCTCTGATTCATATACTCTTTAATTAAGTATATGTAAATTAAATTTATCACTTTTCATATACTTATTATTTGTTTATTGATTAAAGTATGCTATGCTTCGGTAATTCAACTATATGCTTTAGTTTAGTATAATATATTGAGTTGCTACATATTTTTTAAATTTTAATTTCTGAAATTGCTTCTCTAATTTTGAAAGGAAAAAAATATAAGTATTATTTATTTATTTTAATTTCTTATATGTTGTTCTAGTTGAAAAATACTAATTATTAAATATATAAATTATTTTTTACATTTGCGCTGTCCTTCGTGAAGGCTCGCGCCCCGCCGTGAGCCATGGCTTCAGGAGCCCTTGGCGCCATTGTGCGCCATGCGCCATTAACTACTATGCATCCATATCATGTTACATGTGGGAATCATAGAGTAGCAGTGAGCAATTCTTCATAATGGCTCCACTCAAGGCTGAATCCCAGCTTATGCAAAATATCTTGCTCAGTCGACCCTGAAGTTGTTTACATGGCATGATGAGTTGGCAGGATGTTAGACCTGAACTTCTTCAGGAAATTTGTCTTTCCACTTTCTGCCACAAGTGTTCCAGCTGCTTGGATGGGCCACCTTCAAGTTACTACACTTCTTTATTATATTTTTAATATTTAGTGCTTTGGTTTTCTTTCCATATGTTAAATCTGTTCTACAAACTAAATTATCCTAGTATATATGAATTTGGTTATTCATTTCCGACATTTTTTTTTTAAATTATTAACATTATTGAGAATGTTTAACAAATACCGATTATCACGCCTTTCTTCGGTAAGGTGTCTAAGGCATGTGATTCACTTTTTGCCTAAGGCCCTAGACACCTTTGTGTTTGGATGTTCTTGTGTACTTAAGAGATGTGGATTGAAGAGAGAGCTTCCATGAGTAGCAAAAAAATTCTTTCCTGTGTCGGATGCTAGTTACCTTCACCTCTGGCTGTACATGTCTATATATGGAAAAAGAAGTGTATAAAGAGAATGGCAGGGATACACATTTTTACCAAATATTATAGATATAAATTTGTTTTCTCATGTGATCTAAATTTTGTATCTTGTAAGCTTTCTCACCAAACATTTCTGCTGTTAACAATTTGTTCTAAGAATATAGCCTTTTGATAATCACAAGTTGTTGAACACCTAATGCCATGGATTTCCTTTTCCCTGTGCAACTTGGCATGGTAGTCTTAATCTCTGGCAACATGATGAACTCTACATGCATGCATATCTGGGCTTGTGTTAACATCCATTGTAGCAGCTTTACCATTTGAATTTTCCTTTTTCTATTGCTATAACAAGTTCTGTAAGATTTGTAAGGAATGTGGATTTGTATCTCATCCATACATGTGATTACTGAAACATAGTAATGTCTAGTCATGCCATTTCTTTTTCTTCAGATCACATGAGGATATTTTTTTAAGTGTAATTTGCTTAGTTTCTAAATTATATTTTTGGATATGGTTTTCAAGTTCATGTTATGTTCATCTATCACTTGAAAATTGTTATGATTCAGGATATTTTGCAATGGGTATTGATTTGGATCCATTGGATGATATTTTTGCTGATGAAGCAGTGAAGAATGGTAAAAACTGTAGTTCTATTGTTATTTTGTTCCTAGCTGTGGCTGGTTTTGCAACTTTAATTTAGGGATACACATGAACTTCAATACAATTTTGCAGCACGGGCAGTAGGCAAGTTTCAGCCAAAGTCAAAGTTCCGACCGCCGAGAAAGGACGCAGCAGCAACTTCACTTTCTTCCTCACAAGCAGCCCAAACCATTGATCCTGCACAGAGCGAATCAAGCGACCCTAGGAGACGTGCAGAGTCATCAGAAAAAGGTTTGTTTTTTCTTGATTCGATGCATTGTAATTTATTATCTGTCAGAGTTTCAGTTACCAATGAGGAAAAATGAATGTATGGTAAAGCATTGCTGGTTCTCAGTGATTTCAGGTCTGGATGTTGTGTCTAACTATGATGGAGGCTGGCATGCTTCCATTGAAAAGTCAGTGACAGAGGTGAGTCCTGTATTTCTATGACATATTTGTTGGTCTAGTCTGCTGATGCATATATTTCCTTATTCTTAGAATGCTGACATATTTATTGGGTTGGAAGCACTTGGTGATTTTCTTCCTCACACGACTACTGATATGGGTGAGAAAAAAGTTCCTCGTCTCTGGTTTTTCTCTATTTACTGAGTTGTGGCTTGCCTTAAGATCATCATAGGAGGAGGGCCTGCTCCTGTTATTTCTTCTGTTGGGGATTCAACCCACAGATGTAAGGTGGCTGATGTTCCCAAATGTCATGAATTGTCAGCGGCCGTAGATCCTGTAACTGCTGGGAAGCCTATTGTTTCAAGTAGTGATGGATGTGGTCGCATGCATGATAAAGAATTGGGAAGAGAGGTAGAAAGCTGATATTTCGAGCCCCTGGGCTCTTTCTCAACCATTAAATGTGAATGCTTCCTATTTGGTTAACTTGAGGTCTAAGTTGGTCAATTGCAGGAAATGGATATTATGGACTCTATTAATGCATCTGAGTTTACAACCAACTCTGGTATGTTGAAGTTTAAAATGCCTGCTTTATGAGCTTTATTTGTATAGTATTGCACCCTTTCTGATATTGATATTATCCTTGTCCAGGACATAGAACAGGAAAATTTCAGCCAAAACCGAAATTACAAATGCATGAAGTTAAACCTGCCGAGTCGCTTTCTTGCTCACTTGGTTCACAATCTGTTCCACCTGAAATTAGTTATGCGGAGAAGGATTTTAGTCCTACATTTCAACAAGATGATGTTCTTGATCTTTCATCCCTAGGATTCACTCATACCTTGCCAACTGAAGCGTCCTCTGAACTTCCTCTGAATGAAGAGTCTATGAATCTTACGGAGATGACCCAGTTGGATTCGGGCATTCCTCTGGAGTGTCCGCCTGAAATTCCTGCAAAACTTGTAAGCTATTTATCCGCTACAAGTTGAGAGTATACATGTTTTTGTTAAATATTATATTGTTCTATATTGTTAATGTTCCATTCTTTTCTTAGCATACTTGGATTATTAATTTATGTTTGCTAGGCTTCTCGGCGGGCAAAGATAGGAAGGAATAAGACTCAAACAGCATTAGATCCTTCTCAACAGCAGCAAAAGACTTCCACATCCTGTCAGGAGAATGAAATGGGTAGATCATTACGGCCTAGAAAAAGCAAAACAAATTTTTGTGAACTAGGAGATGAGGTGGAGGATGTAGTCCGTGCTAGTGAGGAATTTTCTGAAGAATGTCCTGTCAATTCTGCTGCAGAGGAGGAAACTGTTAATAATGAGGAATTCCAAGTGGAAAGTGATTCACAAATGAAAAAGGTGAAGCAGAAGTTTGAAAAACCAGTCAGGAAGAGGAAGGAGACTGAAGCATCGGATAAGGATGCAAAGCCTAAAAAGTTCTCTCACTCTACTCGGCGAAGGCGAGGTATTTGTAACTATTGAGAGATCAGAGGCTGTTGCTTTGTAATTAATGTACTGACTGGAGACCTTTGTAATATAGTGGACAAGGTTTTGCTTGCAACTCCTGAAGATGAGATTGAATACCAAAAGGTTCCTCTTAGGGATTTGATTCTGCTGGCAGAGCACAAGGAGCGGGAGATGGTAAGTAAATTGTGAAATGGACTTGGGTTTATTACATCCTGCAACTTGCTTTGATGAATGCATAATCAGTTGTGTCCAGTGTAAAAAAAAAAAAAAAATTTGAAGGCAACTTCTGCTTTGTTTTCCAGAGAAAACTAGTTATTAATATGCTTATTTTCAGAATGGTGATCTTATTATTTACCTTACAGAAAAAAGAAGAGGCGGGAGCAGGAGTAACAGCAAATAAACAAAGGTAATATAATATAACGAACTTGATGTTTTATTCACTAACATGAAAGATGGGGAATTCTGTAGCCTTCGTGAGGGAGAATGTTGGATTTTAATTGTAGTGCTAAATCTCTTGAATTTTCAGAATGTTAGCAGAAAAGAATATGTTGATGAATTTATATGTATTTCTCCTTGCATAAATGATAAATTACAGGCTCATTGAGGCAGAAGAAAAAAATGGTGATTGTATTTTCCTCGCAAAAGTTACAGGCCCACTGAGGGTGGAAAAAAGGGCCTGAGAAATACTGGGTAATTAGTTTTATGAAGATATATTATTTAGCATCTAAACGTGGTAGATACTGTTTAGTAACATCCTCGACCTTAATCTCTGAAGGAAGTGTTGATTAGGATGCACCAATCTTGTATCCTAGACTCCTAGTCCTAGTGGATTGCACTTAGGAAGTTCAGGTGATGATCCAAAGCAAAAGATGTGCTCATGGATAAATTATATGATTTTGCTACTAGACTGTTATAGATGAGAGATGTGATGATTAAGAGGATGAGGTAGAGTAGCGCATGACAAATTAGTGATCCTGATTGTCTGAGGTCAATCATGGACATGTTTATTCTCAGGCTTATCTTTCAGAGTCAGTAGGAATCGAAAGTTATTTTGAGCAAGATGAGGTAGTTTTACCCATGTAAAATGAGTCAAAACAAGTTTTGCGGTTTGATTATGCCATTCTTTTGGTTCTTGGTTACTGCTCTTTAACAGGATTTGATGCATTTGCTACTGAGAATGTCCAAGTTCACAATGTACTACTGTTTCTTTCGTGTCATCTTAACTTTTGTGGCATCATCCTGCATTATAGTGAAGAATATAGTCAAATGAGCGGTAATAATATAACATTCTTGTGAATATATTGGTTATTTCATTATACTTTGAAACTGCTTGTTTCTAGTTTTGTGTTTTATATTTGAAACACTATATAACATCTGTTGAATACTTTTCAATGCGGAATGATGTAATGCTCTGGCTGTGTTACTCTGCAGTAATGGTAATTCTTCAAGCCGATACAATCAAGAAGAGACCTTCACTTCTGAACAAAATGGAGAATATAATGATGGACAAGGAAGCCCTAGGATTGAAGAGAGCCCCATCTACTTCAATTATCACACCCACATGGACAGAACACCCAGCATCAGATGGTCCAAACAGGACACAGAGTTGTTCTATGAGGCATGTCTTCCTGCTACGTTTATAGTTTCATCATATAAAAATGGTTAACGTCAGTGTTTTCTTTGTAAAGTGATTGGGGTTGATGAAAAGAAGGCTTGTGTTGCTAATTTAGATTGGTGTATGATAATGTTCTGAAGGCTAGATCCCCTTGCTTTTCTAACTTGCTAATTGAATGTTCTAGCCAATTCATCTTCTTGTTAGTTGTGATTGATTGGAAATGAAGATATGTGAGAGTCACCAGTCTTGTCACCAGTCATAGATGTACTCATCTCCTGCTTAAAAGAAATTCCCTAATCAAACTGCCTTGTGAGAACACTCTGTTGAAGTTTCTAGGAGCCTAGTTAGCTCTTCATGAGAAATGCACCTTTTGGTGGAGAAGAAATAGACTATTAGCTAGACCGTTGCAGTAAATAGTCAAAGCAATTCATACCACATAAAGGATTAAACTACAAACACTTAGAAACCATTTCACTGGTTGAGTGCATTTTTCATGAAATACATGCTTAGCTGCAGGTTAACTGGGAAGGAGTGAATATTTTTCCTTAATCTTCCTGCATCACTAAGCTTCAGTTTCTCTTTTCTGGTTGGCACCTTTTTTGCCTTCTCCACTCATTGCGTCCTCAAATCCTTCCTCTGCCCTCATATCCTCTAAATGTACGGTGGTTTGCAGGTGCAGCTCTTATCATCCAGTGGTCCACATCTTGCCTATGAATGCCATTTTCTCTTTTGATCTGGTTCTGGAATATCCCTCTTCTTGGGAGAATATTATTGGGTCCTATTTAACTCCTTGACAATTAATTTCTGCTTTTACCTATTTTATTTGGTAGGCTGTGAGGCAGTTTGGGACAGATCTTTCTATGATACAACAACTTTTTCCTGATCGGACCCGCCGGCAAGTGAAGCTGAAATACAAAAAAGAAGAACGGCAACATCCATTGAGGCTCCGTGAAGCTTTGACTAACCGTACCAAAGGTAAACTTATGCAATAGTCTGTGCTTCTATATAAAAATAACTCTAGAGGAAGAATAGTAATGATTTTGGAAGAAGAGATCATCTTAGGTGTTCTGGAAACTAACAAATTAAACTTGCTGGAATGTTGTCTCTCTAAATTTGCTATTCTTCATTTTGCAGATCATTCCCATTTTGAAAAGGTCATAGAACGCTTAAAGCAAATTGCCGCAGAAGAAAATCAGAATGCTGATAATGATGAATCAATAGATTTGACAGGCAATGAAGTGGATGAGGGGACTTTGAATGCTGGTGTATGTCCTATGCTGTTTTACAAAATCTAATTGAACTGATATCTTTATTTATAACTAAATATTTGTTTATCAAATTGGCTTATGCCTTTGCAATGTGTTGTGAAGGATGAAGAAGCCAAAGATGAGCACATTGATGAAGAGGTGAATGAGAATGTAGAAAACGACTTTACTGAAGTGCAAAGCCCTTCAAAGTCGGAGGATATTGAAGATGATTTGTTCATATGGAGTCAATATAAGAGTGGATAACTGACTAGTGGTAAAAAAAATGTACGTGCCAGTAGAACTTTTTAATATCAAGAAATTGATTAATGAAAATGTTCTTCATTTTGCCCATTATTACTAGATGTTACCCATCCCCGTTGTCATGTCGTGCTGCTGCTAACCACAGGAACCATAAGTGCTGGTTATGGACCACTTAAAATTTTGCTGCAGAAGTTAAAGTTTCAGTTAGATAGTAGAGATTCAAGTGTTCAAAATCTGATTTACAGTGCTTTGCCGAAATACTTTCTTTTAAAATTACTAGAGATTATTCCATTTTCAGTTCCTTGAGCTCAATTATTTGGAGGCAAGCACAATGTACATGCTATATTTTGACTAGAACATTAAGCATATCATGTTAGCCAGCATGGCAATGGTGGCCAAATCCTTTTATCTGCAACGGAATGGAATACCATATCTGTTGCTATATATTTGAAAAGATACTTAAAATCCAAATATGCCCTTGTATTTTATGAAAAGCCTATACCTTGGTTCACTCTAGAGGAGATAATCATCTCATTCATATCTCTGCTTTTTATGAGTGTGAACACATCAGCTTGAGTGAAATTGCTGCAGAAGTGATTCAAAATGTATGATCTGATTTGTTGATGGGAGTTATGCACTATGCAGCATAATGTGACTCTTGTGCTTCTTTTGAAGTGCAATGATGAAGCTCTATGGAAGTTCGATGCTATAGGTGCCCACCTCGGGGTCTATCTTACTCTCAGCATCATCCTACTTTGGGCGTACCCTTACTGCAAACAAAGTGATTGAAGAATTGTATGGCGAAGCAACTGCTTATTGGAAAGTGAAATCACCCCACCTGAGACACTTCGGTTTTACAGCAACCTTTCTGGCACCTTGGGTTGATAGGCAGGTAAAATTAGCTCTTGTTGTTCTATATCAGTTATGGAAATTTCATTTTACTTCACAGACAAGTTAGCTATATTCTCAGGATTTTTTTGAAGTGCAGAACATTTTCATACAGTTGAGTTTTTTTTCAATAATGTAACCGCAGTTGAACAAAACTTCTATGTCTCACTGTGTTCAGCTCCAGATAGCATTTAACAAGTTTGAGTCACTTGCAATACTCAGTAATAGATTTTCCTTATGCTATAACATGCCGCAGAACTTTGTCTAGTAACCTTGTTATCGGAACCAGAAGCTAGTTCTCTCTCTCTCTTTTGGATATGTTGTTGATTTTGATTCTTCAAACAGGTAGGATAATGTAATTTATCTTGTGAATTCTTGATTATGTGAGAAGCAAAATCTTGCAACAGCAATATCCAGATGGGGATGATGAGGAGCTGCCTAAGCTATTGCAGGTGACAGACAGGGTTTTTGGAGTAGAGAAAATACATCAGAAAATAGCCATAGAATACTTTACATACTCGGTGGCCGCATCCAGGCGGAACAATGATAGCTGCACCGGACCAATGCATCTTAAGACATTTACGCTTTCCTTAAAAGCAAATGTAAGTTTGCTTGATGAGCGAACCCTAAGGATCATCCCGATACTAGCAGTTTTATTGTATTCCTTTTCGTAGTAAAAGAGAAACAGCTCTTGCTTTTGATCAGATTCTTTGTTGTTTAAGTTGCGCAGTTTTACTGTCTTTGGACTCTGCATTTCCAGTTTGTGTCCACCTTTTCGATTCTTCACTCATTTCTGCATTCACAGCCATCCCTCAGGTTTAAGTGGCTTTCCAAACACTGATCAAACCATTTGCATGGGCAAGAAGAGATTAGAAAGTTAATACAAAAAATAAAATTAGATGGACAACCGTGTAACTATGTATTACTAGCCAACGTCCGTGCATAATTAAGTTTTTATTATAAATTTGTTTAATCGTATAAATAAAAATATAAAGATAAAATGAATATTGATCAAGACTAATAAAATGATGAACTGATTTTGTATGTACAGGAATAGTAAGAAATTATTAATTAATACAATTAAATGATAAAGAAGATGGGTATTATGCAAGAAATAAGTATGGTTATGGGTATTTTAGGCAACTAATCATCTGCCATCGAGGTAGCTATTGTTGAGGTCTTTTCCTTAATAAATTAACTAGCTATTTAATATGTGTACAAAAAAATTTTAAAAAATATTATTTATTATTTTTTGGTTGCAGAAAAAATGATAATATAAAAATAATTTTGATAAAAAAAATAAATAATATTGAAAGAGAATATTTCAAGTAGGAGAAAGAGGAAAAAATATTAATTAAAAATAAATAACTAAAAAAAAATTTTTACTATAAAAGGGAAAATGTGGAAGTTAGTGGATAGAAAAAAAAATAGCATACCGAAAATAAAAGAGACACCAAAGAGGTGTTCTCCCTTAATATGTAGTATAGACTAGTGAGTGTTGGTATCATTTTCAACTTTTAAAATGAGATAATTAATCATTTTCACAATATTATAGAATTTACTCTTCGATCAATTTTAATTTTATAAAAATCAATACCGTTTGTATGTAAAATCAATTCCCCCCCCCCCCCAAAAAAAAAAAAAAAAAAAAAAAATATCCCCCCCCCCCCCAAAAAAAAAAAAAAAAAAAAACTACGCCAAAAGCCCATCGTACCCTTTTTTTCTTTCATAAATAAATTGATAAAATCCATCATTATGTTTTGGGTTAATTATATTTTGTCATCCGAATTATGATTGTTTTTACACTTTAGTATTTAAGTTTTTTCTTGTGTCAACTTATTATTTTAACTTTATGAAATTTTGCACTTAGTCATTTATAATTGTTTTCCAACTTAGTTTCTTGTTAAAAAAATATCGCATGCATGCAGTACACATGTGATATTTAAGGATTATACTATTTTACCATTCGTACTATGATCGTTTTTATACTTTAGCATTTAAAATTTTTTCTTGTGTCAACTTAATTACCTTTCAACATTACAAAATTTTACACTTTGTCATCTATAACTGCTTTTCAACCAATTTTTTTGCGGAAAAAAAATCACATGCAGTGCACATGGGATATTTAAAGGTTATGTGATGTTAAATTTTTCATATATGCACAACATGTCATGTTCTTTTCTGCAGAAAAATCGACAAAAAAGACGTCATATATGGTTGCCCTCGATTTACAAACACTAGGGAGACGAACAAGGTTGCGGTTTTCCTTCTAGATGGGCAATGGTGTTGGCCCTCTATCACTGACACTCACTCCCTACAGCTCTTGCATTCCCTTCTACCCATCCATGGAGGGACTGATAGTATCCTTTGGCGGTCAAGAGATACACAACTAACAGTTGCTATGATGATTTGTTCACTACGGGGTAAAGGGCCAAAGGTAGGTTGGTCTTCACTATTGTTGGGCCACTTCAAAACCTCTAGACATGCTTTTGTGTTATGGTTGGCGATCCTTGGTAGACTTTCTACTATGGATAAGCCTTGATTGGCTCATCTTAATAGTTCCTACGTACTTTGTTCTGATGGTGCTGATTAGACCCATGAACATCTATTTTTTCGCTGCACTTATTCGCATAGCTGCTTGAGGGTGATTCGACGTACACTTCGGTTCGATTGGCCAAACCGAGCTTGGCTTACAGACGTCTTATGGGCTGCTCGCAGATGGAGAGACAAACACTATGTTTCTACGATCTACTGCGCTCTTTTAGCCTCATGTGTGTACCATATCGGGCGTGAGTGCAACATTAGGCGATTTGATGGAGTACATAGAGATACACTCACTGTAGGTGCGCTGATGGTTCGAGATGTGCAGCAGAGGATTCTTAGTGTAGAATTACCTACTGCTATTAGTACTTGTGCGCTTTACCGCTTATGGAGGAGTCCTTGGCCTGTCGAGAAAACCGCTTAGAGAAAAAAGAAGCAAAATCCCCCTTTTATATTTTCCAACCATATCAATAATTGATATCCACTTCACATAAGTCGAGGTCTTCATTTATTAACAAAAATATCTATATATATGATCCACATAATTATTCTCATTCTTTCTCTCTCTCTCTCAAATCCCAATCACCTGACTTCTCTAGTGGGACTCGTAGCTTCAGATTTCCCATTATCTCCTCCGGTTCCAACTCCTACAATGCCCCTACAGGTATAGAACTAAATGTCTTTCATCATCACTCCCAATCTATTGTACATTTTGGACAAATTAACCCTTTGCTTCAACTCATGTCCATATTGAATCCCAAAAATACGAAAAATATTTTCCAATAAAGCTTTTTAGAAGAAAATTACTTTGCATTGCAACAATATTTTTAAATCAATCAACCATTTTAAAAAGAACAAAAAAACAACATATATGTAACAGTATAAAAGTAGACTAATACCTATATGCATAAAATTAGAACTCATGGCCTCTTGGTTGTAAGACTTCAGCTTTACCATCCAGGTAAAGAATCATTGGTATTAAGATATGTTACTTGAATATTCTATTTTATCAATTTTTAAAAATATTTTAGTTCCTTCAAATTTAATAAATAGTACTAGCCACTGAAGCACACTCAACGTATGTATAATTCAAAATTTTATTATACTTATTTAATAGAAAGAAATTAATAAAGAAAAAGATGGTCATTTGTAGAAATAACTATAGTTAAAGACATATTAAGCAATTCACATTTTATCAACAATGGTACTTATTTTAGGGTCTTCCCTTTAATAATAAGAAATAGGATAAATATTGTTGTATCGAAAATTCAACATAATGTCTATCTAAGTGAATTTGCGCTATTGCTATCTCAAAAAAGAAAATAGATGACATATGCCTCGATCCTCTCAGTTGTAAGCTTACAAAACACACCATCATTAGATATACATCGGGAATACCCTAGTTATAACCCTCTAATGCTTAAGTCAATAGGTTGTAAGAGAAGTAATAATAAATGTAAGGGTAAATTACAACGACCTCCCATGAGATTTAGTATAATTACGAATATCCCCTTGTTGATTAAAAAATTACAAATGCCTCCTTGATTTTTTAATAGCTGTCTAACAATTAATCCAGTATGTTAGGTTTTCATTTATTTTTTTTATAATAAATTGACCAAAATTCCCTCATGTATCAAAAATAATAATTTTATTTATTTTTTAAATTTTTTTGATTTTTGTAATGGACTATGTAGATAACCTTTTTATAATTTTTAAAATTTTTTCATCCAACCTTTTAAATTTTTTTATAAGTTTTTAATTTTTAAAAAAAATAAAATAAGGACAAAATTCACAATTTCATACATCTATCCAAAGATTACATAATTTCATTGTAATTTTTCAAACAACTAGGGGGTATTCGTAATTATTCCAAACCTCAGGAAATGTCAACGTAATTTACCCAAAATGTAATAAGAATATTAGGGTAATAAAAGTTATAGCTGCTGCACGGAGGTGGGCTGTTTATAAATTTTGTTCCACTATACGATTTTACTAGAACTACAGATCCAGAACCATTTAATAACCGAGGTGAATCCTTACATATTAGAATTCAGGATGCACTAGGATTGAGTCATAAGACCTTAAATTAATAAAACGAATTAACTTTCATTTGAGTATCGTAAATATTTCAAGCGAATGTTTTAATACGACTTTAATAAGATATATCGGACATCAGATATATTAAAAAATTTATATAGGTTGGAATATCAATATATAGTGAAATGTTTTTACAAAAATAGTTAATTAAAATATTAATAGTTAGAAAAAATGAATTTGTTGCGTGACGAAAGAGTACGACTCCCTGTGGACTTTGTGTTGTACCAATTTAACCATCACACGAATTCCCACCGCAGAAAATCCAAATCCGTCAGGACAAGGAGGAGGAAAGGCACTGCCACGGATGTCACGTGACACGCACGTGTCAACACCCCCCGTACCCCCGAGGCAAAAGCAAAAGGGGATAAAGAAGGGAAAAAAAGGGCATAAAAACAGTCGTCAAACCCTATCCTCTTCCCTCGTATTTTCTCTTCTCTCTCTCTTGAAACTCTAATCACGAATTCAGTTTTCCCCTAAATTCAGCGGCTGAAATGGATGAATTTCGTTTGGGTGTCCGAATCGGAGTCTCATGCTGCCTCGGATTTCAACTGGATTTGATGATTTGCTGTTATAGAAGTGAGCTCTGAGGACTCGCTACGTTTTAATCGGACGAGATTACACGAAGCGTTCATGGAGGGCTCTGCAACGGCATCGTCGGCAGCAGCGGACGAGGGTCCCGAGTCGTGGGAGGTTGCTGATGTCGACGCTAGCATGCGCCGACTCATGCTTTCCTCGAAAGGATTCCGATGTTAGCTGTAATAAGCAGGAAGAGAGAGCCGAGGATTCAGGTTCGGGCTTTAGTTTGAATTCGTGTTCGGTTAAGTCAGATGATTTGGTTAACACAGTGGATCAGTTTTTGCGCGACGCTCTACAGAATCCTCGCGAGCGCCTCTCTGGTGAGGTTTTTTCTTTTTCTTTTCCTCGTTGTATTGCCTGGTTGTCTGCGAACTGCTTGCTGTTTTTTGGGTTTTTTTCCCCTTCTGATCCGTTAGTTGTTGTCTTGCATGGTTCTGCTGAATCAATATGGTACAGTGAGTCGGTGACTAGATTATTGCCCTTTTTAATTTTTTCATTCTTTAGTTAAGAGGGGTAGATGCATCTCTCTAGCAAATGTTGATAAAGTAGTTTTTACTTATTGAATATATGTCTGGGAAAAAAGTTACTTTACTTGTACGGAGAAATTTGTGCTTGAGATAGACTCAAAGTAATTTTCTAGAATATTTTTCTCGACAACGAAATCTATTCTATTCAAACTAGCGTTGAAAATTACTATTAACTTGTGGAATGAAGTCCCAGACCACTATACATCAACTATAATTAAGGAGGAACGAAGCCCCGGAAGGACATCAGAATATGAATGCAGGAGAAATTATTAAAAAAAAAATTAAAGAAATGCAGTGAAATGTAGATCTTCAAAATTTTGAGTGGCACCGTGTTTTAAAAATGCGGTGCGACGATTTTTCTGAAGAAATTTTTTTATTAGTCATCGAGATTTTGGATCAGGGTGATTGATTTTGTATAAAAAAAATCAATTTTAATTAGTCACCGCGATTACACACCGTGGTGACTTAATTTATAATAAAAAAAAGTGATAGAATTAAAAAAAAAAAAAATCTATGGTCAAAGAAGCCAACCAAACTTAAGGTATTATGAACAAAATAAAAGAATTGGTGTAGTGTTCAAATAATGTGGAATCACTTTTATAAAAAAAAAAAGAAAATAAAATGTCAATTAACTTTTAAAATCATCTAATTAGAGGTATAATTACTATATTTAAAAATTGATGGAGCAATGCCATTAATTCGTTTGTGAGTGTAAATGATTTTTTTTTATATATATAAATAAAGATAAAATAATAAGAAAAGATGTGTGATTTGGTAAAAGGAACGTAAGTCACGAGTTGTAATGCTTGACCAAACAAAAAGATTATTATTGGTCCCCCCTTTCACATTAAACTATTACCACCTTTGAATTCACATTCACATAATCAGCATGTGGTAATAAAGATTCCATTCACATAAAAGCAAGACAAACGTTTGGCGAAATTGTACCTCCCACTTAACTCCTTCACTTCTGAATTAATCACATTATAAGTATAATATATTTATCATTTGATTGATGTATAATTTAAAAAAGTAAATAATTATATAACAAGTGTGATATACTTACCTTGTGACTAGTTTAATTTGATCAAACCTAATCCCAGAAAAAAATATTTATACTGAAGTCTAATCGTAAATCCGATTTTACAGTTGAGTTGACAGAGTTACGCGAGAGAGCACCCTTGGGATATTCTTTTTATTATATTTATTTTGTAGAGATAATTACTCTCTGCTCTCCTAAAGTTTGATTGAAAAATTACATCTAACACTTTTGAGGTTTGCTTCCATTTAACAAATGAGTCATTCTGTTAGTCAAAATTCATCGAATTTGCTGATATTAACAAAAAAATTTATATAAACTCCTGATCGACTTATTATTGAGTTATTGCAGGTCAAATTTATGACCAATCTACCCTCACACATCGTCACGCGTTAATACATGTAAGGAGATATATATTCACCGTAATAAGGGTAGTTAAGTCAGAAAAAATTTGTTCCACCTACACTGATTTATATATAATTATATTAATTTTTTTTAGAAAAAAGTATAGTTGTGTTGTCCCTATTTTATAAAATGGAGGCTCATTTTTTATTTAAGGGATTGTTAGGGTTTCCTGAATGGGAGAAGACGTGTGGATAATCGATATTGATGATCCCAAGAGTCAAATACCAATTACAGTTATACACACTCTCCAATCTCCATCTACTGCGTCTGCGTCTTCTCATCAGCCCATCTTCTTCATCTTTTCATGTTCCCACAAATGGTACATCTGTGTACGGCAACACAGCGAGGAAAAATTAATATTGATGGTGCCATTCAGTTATTACAAATATGGGTATGGTCTCGCATCATAACACTTGCATCCATTCCTTTGAATGATACTGCAAATTTAGTGTCAACCATAATGGATCCTGAAAACATTCTACCTATCCCTTCATATGCTGTACGGTATGAATATTTTTATTTATTTATATAGTTATAAAGAATTTTGATTTTGATTATTTTTTTAAATTTTAATTTTAGGTGGTCGTATCATATATTTCGTACACTACGGCGCACAATGCTCTACCTATAATAAGGAACATGTTGGATCGTATGTAATCAAATGAGGTACATCGCTGTGATTATTTTTTACGTATAGTGTATTTTTATGAATTTTTTTCAAAAAATATTGATTATGTTGTATGATATTGTAGTTTATTTGGATTTCGTATGATAGTAATGCACTCGATGTGGTTGCATTGCCGCTTTATACTGGCACACCGTAGAATATATGCTGTCCATTGATTAATAATTTGTTGGTGGAGATGCATCATTCGGAGAGGGTTTTCCGCCTATTTGAATATGTGCAAGACATCCCCCTACCCCATTGGTAAGTGAACGTCGTTTGCACACAATAGATAGGCGGGGACGTCAAGACTTAAGCTGGAACCGTTATTAGAGGCGGTCGTGATACCTTTCCTAGCTATGAACTAGCATCACCAAATCACTCCAGTCCAAATTTCACATAATATAGTGTCAACGAACACGTCGGGCTATTGATCAATTCACACCCGCGATTGTGAATATGTGTTAAGCACTTTGTATTTTTTATTGTTAAGTTATTTTAGCATAATGTTTACGTCGGAATACAATTTTTTTACCAGTATAACAGAATGGAGCAACTAGTGATAGACTGTGAAAATTTCGGAGATGATCAGCAGTCATTGAGAGAAACTCAAACGCAAGCTCGTGCGATAGGATGTGAAATTATGAATTTTTCCAATGCACGGTATCCGAGTGTTCGAGTCGGATTGGCTGATATAACTTGTGGTAGTGCATTGACAAAGGTTGACCGATGAAGTGTTTACGTAGAGGTTGGGCCATCTACTGTTTACATAGAGGCTAGACCATCACGTATTTACCCAGAAGCAGGTCTATTTACTGTTTTCAATCCAAATGCTCCATACATGCCATTTGTTAATGATGATTATACACATAATGTGAATTCGAAAGTACGAAGACACTATGTTGCATCATCACTGACATTCGAAGGCAATGAGTTGAACACGCCCAATGACCACAACTCTAGTAATGCCCCCCAGTGATTGCACATTGTTCCATTTTGCAACATAGTCCGAGTGAAATGTTGTCTAGTCTAAGTCTTGACGCCTCCCTGTCTATTGTGTGCAAATGGCGCTCACTTTCTAGTGGGTTTCGGGGATGTCTTGTACATAGCCAAATAGGCGGAGAACCATCTCTAAGTAATGCATCTTTACCAGTGAATAATTAATCAATGGGCAGCATATATTCCACGGTGTGTGAGTTGCACAAAGTGGCAATGCAGCTACATCGGGTGTATATCATTATACGGAGTCCAAATAAACTACAATATCATACCACGTAATCAATATTTTTTGAGAAAATTTCATAAAAATATACTATAAGTAAAAAATAATCACAATGGTGTACCTCATTTAATTGCACATGATCCAACATGTTCCTTATTATGCTAGAGCATTGTGCGCCGTATGCGTGTGAGATATATGATACGACTACTTAAAAATAAAATTTAGAGAAATAATTGAAATCAAAATTTCTTTAGAACTATATAAATAAATAAAAATTTTCATATCGTGTAACATATGGAGGGATAGGTAGGATGTTTTTTTGGGTCCATTATGGTTGATACTAGATTTGTAGTATCATTCGAGGGAATGGGTGCAAGTGTTATGATGTAGGACCATGCCATATTTGTAGCAATTGCATGACACCGCCAATATTAGTTTTCCCTCGCTGTGGTGCCGTACACAACTCTCGATATAGATACGCCAACACTGCTGTTACCCACTTTGAGGTACCTTCCTCATGAATGTCCTCCATACGTCGTAGATACAATACATAGATTAAGGTATTTTTCCTCATGTATGTTTTTCATATGTCGTAGATACAACAGCAATACGCTATTTCCCGTAGCATCAGGATACAATACCCTATTTATGATGCACATGGTACATATACGTGCCTCTTGTAATACAACCTAGAACGGGCTATCTTCATCTCATGTATTTTTAAGTAAATATTAATGTTGTCAGTTTTATTTTGGACCATCTGAAAGCATTTTCATATGCATAAAACCCAATCATTGATACAATAATTTTGCCACTGTTGATTACTATACCTTGTATCTATCCCGATAATAAGATTACCTTCCACTGAGAGTGTCTAGATGATAGCGATATCCTGCAGTGTTACAGTTGCCTCGCCAATCGATAAATGAAAGACGCAATTTCTCGACTAATGTAGTTATTAGGTGGGTGGCAATATCAATATGCCCACACTGTAAAACATCTAGAACCTTGATATTCTGGAGCACTTGCAAAACACGATTGTGTGACGTGGAACTAGTTGAAGGACGTGAAGAAAAGATATGTCACCGCGTCGTATGCATAAAGTTATATTCGGAGCTTCGAACACATTTTTCGACTAATGATTTAACTGGCCATACAATATACTTGTATCAATAGGACAAAAATTAGCCATAATCACTCAAAAATTTTTGTTCTTCTTCTACTCTCTACAAAATTTTACACTCTTGAATTTTTTCTTCTACTCTCTTGGTTGAAAGGTGTGAGTTGCACCTTTGAAATGAAAATTTTCATACTTCTTTTGAGTGAGGTGTGAATTATTTAAGTGAGCTGCAATTCACGGGCAAAAGTGACACTACGCCACCAGCAATTAAACCAGCGTTGGCGTAGTGTCTACCACAGAGCAACCTGCATTTTGCGGGCTACTTTGACCATAGATTTTTTTTTTAAATTCTGTGGCAGTCTTTCACTTTTTTTTTTATTGTAAAATTAAGGCCTCGTGGTGAGTAAACATGTTGACTAATTAAAATTGATTTTTTTTTTTACAAATTCAGTCACTGCAATCCAAAATTGGGGTGATTGATTAATTTTTATTGTTTAGGAAAATTGTGGCACTGCATTTTAAGAACGCGGTGCCACTCAAAATTTTAAAAATCTACATTTCATTTTATCTTGTTAATTTTGACATTTTTTTAATAATTTCTCCTTGGTATAAGTAGGGGTTTATTTATTTTTTTATTACAAAAAAAATTATATTAATATAATTTTTTATAATATATTAATATTAATATGTTGAGTCGTGATTTGGTCAAAAGATCAATGTTTTTTTAAGAAAAAGCCAAGTCGCGACGACTTGGTGTTGGGATTACAGATCACGACACCAAGTCGTGATTTGAAATCATGACTTAGCCAATCTTTTTTTTGTTTGATTAAATTTTGCATAAATTAATTATATAAAATTAATTTTTAACAACATATTAAAGTCTAAAAACTCATGATATTAAAATTATATTAATTTAAAAAATTATAATGTGTACAAACATAATAGCTTATATTTTTTTGTGCAATTGTAAAAAATATAATGAAATATATAATTATTCTTGATAACCTGGTACTACACATCTGATAGTGTAGAAGAATTTTTTTTTTGGTTTGTTGACTTGTACGCGTTAATCCATGTCGTTGTGAATACGTGATGTTTGATTTCGACTAGGCAAGAAGAAATGCGAATAGTAGTGTCGTGGACCAATTCAAATCTCGGTGCATCCCAATTATCTTCGGAATGTAGAGGTTCAAATGACTTTGAATATGTATTCTTAAAAGCCATTATATTGTAATAATTCTTCACCATTGATGCAACATTAATCATGTGTGCAGTGCATACCTTATGAGCGTGACTGCAAGGAATACCAAATTGAGTCCACTTGCCATAAGAATATTCTCGGTTCTCAATTTTGACAAGGGTATTGAGTCCATATCCACTGTGACGTCTTGTAACAATCGATGTGGATTGTTGGAATTGATTGTATTTAGTGACGGTATGCTTAATAGAATTTTGGTGCCAACGTGTGTAAATCTTGTGTGCAAAATCTGTCCATAGTTGGTTGTTGGCCAATACTAAAATATTTTTCGCTAACCTCCAATGAAAATAGTTGACAGTTCGCTGAAACGTCATCTCAGCAATTGCTGTCAATGGTAGGCGACGAGCCTCTTTCAATACTTTATTTATGCATTTCAACATAGTTGTTAGAATTCCGCATCGCCATCTATCATCATGAGATGCATTTCAACATAGGTGCTTCTATAGGTTGGTACCCACTTTCCACACGTCTATCAGTAGATGACGACACGAAATTTCTTGTTATATTGTAGTACCATTCCGAATAATCTCATTCTGGTTCTCTTCTATTGAAAATGGGCGGCCTTTGTACTATTGTGCCATGTCGTCTTTGCCACCTAGTAATGTATTGTATGTGGTGCATGTGCCAATCTGTGCCCGTGTGATTTTTATGGGAGATCTGATGGAAGTTCATATCCCGGGTATCCATTGCTTTTGAAATATTTTGCCTCATCCCGAATTGACGAAGAACCTGTTCGGGACGATGCATTGCAACTATTGCGTAGAATACCAATGGATATGATGACCTCCATAATTGGGGGTTCAAATCAGCGGCGTAAGCTATAATGACATTCGAGTCATGTCATACGGCTGACTGATGAACTGTAATAAATAAAAATAAGTAAATTAATATGCATTTAATTCATGGTATAAATCTATTTATAATATTAAAAATAAGTTACCTGATCCGCCTGCATCTCATTCAGTATATCTTTTATCACCCGAACAGTATCCTGTAAGTACTATTCGGGTGAACGTGTGCTGACAATTTCAAATAACACCATATGGTGCTTTTGGGAGCGAGTGATTGTAGTCTATTTGGACTTGGCTCGTAAATAGTCGTTCTGCACCAAGTCCAGGGCAAGTGGAGTGATTTGTGACTATGCTCAAATCTGTACGAATAATACAAATATATGTTAATAATTAATATTCATACAAAAAATTGTGTATGAGTTATTACGTAAATTTTTCCTGTAATAATTGTAGCGTGCCACCAATTGCAATTTTGTCTTTTGTGCTGACATTGCATAATTCACGATATAAAAATGATAGTACAACACTCCACAATTATAGTTCCTGGCCGTTTCAATATTTTTTAATTTTGAAAAATATAGTAATGAGATCAGGTTACCTGATAATTCTGGGCACATCATCCCCCAATAGGAGCAATGCAACAGCACGGCCGTACTGGACGGCGATGTCATGGGGAGTGTTATGAGGCATGCAAAACTTTATGATAAAAATGAAGGCAGACTTGATGTGAGAATGCTTTTGAAAAATAAAAAAGCTTTAATCGAGGCTGTGAAAGATCACTCGATATGGTATGCACGTCGCGAGTATTGGGTAGCTTAGAGTTTAAAGGTTAAGTGGAAAGTATACTGTAAGCAGCGCAACCTAGGTATATATATATATTTGTATAAGTATAATCATACAAAATTAGCCGACTGATTCATATTTATTTTTTTTCAAATATGTGGTGTAGATGGGAGTTGTGAGGGATTTTAAAACAAAAAATTGAAAGGTGGATAATATTAAAATATGGGAGGACCATATATGTATATTGAATGAAATGTCCTTCGAAGATGATAATTTAGATAGGATTTATGTTCCTTCTTTGCTTTTAGGACTTGTGAAATGCACCCCCCGTACAGAGTAAAACATGTTATCCAAATTGTGAAAGACCATATATGGTACAATATATCATAGCAAAAAGCATGTTTCAGTTTGAAGATGACACGTAAAATAGTTTACGGCACATGAGATAGTTCAGTTCGAAAGCTACCCAAATACATGGGAGCTCTCTAAAAATATAATTCAGAAACGATTGTTGAATGGCAACACGAAGATATAAGAGAATGACTATGACAATCAATTCATAATATTAGATCTTCATACTTTGCATGGCTCTGATACCATTCAGTATCAGGATATTACAAATCAAGAATAATTTGAATATAACAACCATATTTGAGATCATGTAAGGAAATATAAAGATCTAAAAGAATGAATATGACAATCATTATATAAAATAAATAAATTATATAAAGATTATAGAAATTATAATAAGGATATTTAATGAAGCAGAAATTAAAGATAATTATGAGTGGAAGAAAATTTACTTGAATTTTCGAGAATTTGTATACAAAGAATTTAGAGAACAATTAGATGTACAAAGATATTAATTATCCAAGACATCCTACTTTTGTAATATGAAAGAACTGATGAAATACAAGAGGAATGAGAAAGAACTTGGAAGAAGAGATGAAGAACAAGAAAAAGAACTTGGAAGAAGCAAATGTTAGTGAGTGTGCGTGAGAAAAGCTCTCAAACTAAGTTGTATTTTTCTCTCCTACAAATGCCTCTATTTATAGAAATGGTTGATCTTCATCATGCATTTGAATTATTTGCTGATTGTGGCTGTCCATCAAATCTCCATAATGCAGCAAGTGGTTTGCAAAAGCTGAAATGAATTTTTGAATTTTTGATTTTTGATTTTTTTTGACATCATTATTACATCATCTTCAATTTGTATGGAATTTGTTACAACAATAAAATTTGTTATATCAAACTAAAATTTATGGAGTTGGACTAAAAATACCAAAACAATCCTCTTCATTCTCGTCTCCAAGATGAATTGGAGATGCCTCGTCTTCTTTGTCACTTTGTATTTCTTCAAGAATTTTTTGCATTTTTTCCGTAGTTGTTGCTTCGGCAATTCTTACTGATAAATTATTATTTTTTAATAGAAATTATTCTTGCTCTGAATTAATTTCTTTGCCAAGAATTCTTAATGCCTTGCACATTGTGGGATTTTGTTTGAACCACTCCAAAATTGATGTTTGTTCAAAAGTTTCTGTATTCATTTTGTCCCACCATTTAAACTATTTCTTTCCCAGGGAGAATATGACTGTGTCATCGTCAATTTGGATGGGTTTGAACTGAGGTTTGATTTTCAGAATCCAGGTTAAATTAAATTGGATGTAGAATTTGAGTAAATTGGGCAGTTGTTGTCGTTGAAACATATTGATCCTGAGATTTTCTGTAAAGAATTTGAATGCTTCTTGGACCGATTTTGGAAGAATTTGTGGTTCCAGACCAAAATAATATCACCATCTGACGAACCAATTTGGAACTTTTTCTTGAGAAATTTTGGTGTTAAAAAGGAAATAAAAAGACATAGTATTTTTCTCATTTTGTTTAAGAAGGAAATGTTGAAAGGCTTTGATGTAATCCCGATATGAAATCAATCAATATTTTTTGTTTGGAATATTTTTGAGGTCATAGGGACTTTTTCCCCAGTCGGACAAAGAAAGAATGGACTTTATGAAAATTTTTCTGTAGCCAATTTGTGAGGAGTTGGCTGGGCTCCTTTGGTGGGCATATTTGGGCTAAAAATAGATCTTGTTGAGACAGGAATGTCTTCATAGAATTGTTGGGTCTTTTGAAGATCTTCGTAAATCCTGTTATGGTTTTCATCAAGAACCATTGTTGCCCATTAGAACTGGATTGTCTTGAGTTTGTTTATTTATCCATTCATCCTCAATTATACAATCGAGGTGAAAATCTGCTTTCTCAAAATATGGAGAAATTGGTGAATTGGATTGGGAACTGGTAGGTCTTGCAGTAGAAGTCCCTGCTATGTTTTTAGAAGTTTGAGTTAGTTTGGAAGGGGCAAGAGGAATTGGTTTCCCCAACGGGGTAAATCTGTTGGTAATTTGGATGATAGTTTGTGGTAATGGTGGTGTTTTTGAACTTGTATGAGTGAGACTTTGTGTTTTTTGTCAGAGAAATGGGGGTAGGATCCATAATGGTTTTGGATTCTGTGGACTTTGTGGCTTCAAAATTTGAAGATTTTGTGGTTTCAATTGGGTCTTCTCTGGTACTAGAGAAGGGTGTTCTAATTTGAGGATCTGGGCTGTTGGTTTTGCCAAAGGACTTACCTTTAGTTTTGATTCTTCAGTCGATTTTCACATCCCTGCAAAAATTTTCTTGTCAAAAAAATTATCCTACAATAAAAAAGAAAATATTATCTATTGTAGGATAATTTTTGCAGGGATGTCAAAATCGACTGAAGAATCAAAGCTAAAGGTAAGTCCTTTAGCAAAACCAACAGCCCAGATCTTCAAATTAGAATACCCTTCTCTAATACCAGAGAAGACCCAATTGAAACCACAAAATTTTCAAATTTTGAAGCCACAAAGTCCACAGAATCCAAAATCATTACGGATCCGACCCCCATGCTCTCCAACCAAAAACGCAGAGTCTCATCCAAACAACCTAAAAAACACCATCATCACCACAAACTGCCATCCAAATTACCAACAGGTTTACCCCGTTGGGGAAACCAATTCCTCTTGCCCCTTCCAAACTCACGCAAACATATAAAGATATAGCAGGGACTTCTACTGCTAGACCTACTAGTTCCTAATCCAATTCACCAATTTCTCCATATTTTTGAGAAAGCAGATTTTCACCTCGATTGTATAATTGAAGATGAATGGATAAATGAACAAACTCAAGACAATCCAGTTCTAATGGCAAAAATGGTTCTTGATGAAAATCATAACAGGATTTACGAAGATCCTCAAAAGACCCAACAATTCTATAAAGACATTCTTGTCTCAATAAGATTTATTTTTATCCAAAATATGCCCACCAAAGGAGCCACAGCCAACTCTTCACAAATTGGCTACAGAAAAATTTTCATAAATTTCATTCTTTCTTTGTCCGATTGGGAAAAAAATCCCTATGACCTCAAAAATATTCCAAACAAAAAATATCTATTGATTTCATATTGGGATTACATCAAAGCCTTTCAACATTTTCTTCTTAAACAAAATGAGAAAAATACTATGTCTTTCTATTTTCTTTTTGGCACCAAAATTTCTCAAGAAAAAATTCCAAATTGATTCGTAGACGGTGGTATTATTTGGTTCGAAACCACAAATTCTTTCAAAATCGGTTAAAAAAGCATTCAAATTCTTTACAGAAAATCTCAAGATCAGTATGTTTCCAAGACAACAACTGCCCAATTTACTCAAATTCTACATCCAATTTAATTTGACATGGATTCTGAAAATTGAACCTCAGTTCAAACCCATCCAAATTGACGAAGACACAGTCATATTCTCCCTGTGGAAGAAATGTTGTGTAAAATGGTGGGACAAAATGAATACAGAAATTTTTTAGCAAACATCAATTTTGGAGTGGTTCAAATAAAATCCCATAATGTACAAGACATTAATAATTCTTGGCAAAGAGATTAATTCGGAGCAAGAACAATTTCTATTGAGGAAAAACAATTTATCAACAAGAATTACCAAAGCAGCAACTACGGAAGAAATGCAAAAAATCTCTTGAAGAAATACAAAGTGACAAAGAAGACTCTCCATCTCCAATTCATCTTGGAGACGAGAATGAAGATGATTGTTTTGGTATTTTTAGTCCAATTTTATAAAGTTTAGTTTGACGTAACAAATCTCATTGTTGTAACAAATTTCATACAAATTGAAGATGATGTAATAATGATGTCAAAAAAAAAAAAAATCAAAAATCAAAAATTTGAAAATTCATTTCAGCTTTTGCAGACCACTTGTTGCATTATGGAGGTTTGATGGACAACCACAATCAACAAATAATTCAACTGCATGATGAAGATCAACCGTTTCTATAAATGGAGGTGTTTGTAGGAGAGAAAAATACAACTTATTTTTTGAGAGCTTTTCTCACACACAATCACTAGAATTTGTTTCTTCCAAGTTCTTTCTCTTGTTCTTCATCTCTTCTTCCAAGTTCTTTCTCATTTCTCTTGTATTTCATGACTTCTTCGTTCATATTACAAAAATAGGATATTTTGGATAATTAATATCTTTGTACATCTAATTATTCTGTAAATTCTTTGTATACAAATTCTCGGAAATTCAAGTAAGTTTTCTTCCACTCATAATTGTCTTTAATTTCTGCTTCATTAAATATCCTTGTTATAATTTCTATAATCTTTATATAATTTATTGCTTTATATAATTGATTGTCATCTCATTCTTTTAGATTTTTATATTTCCTTAAATGATTTCAAATATGGTTGTTATATTCAAATTATTCTTGGTTTGTGATATCCTGGTACTGAATGGTATCAAAGCCATGCAACTCTTGGAATATAGCTATATATAGAAATTCATAATTTGTGAATCGGACTTCGACACGTTGTAAGTCGACTTACTTGATTTATTTGTACCGCGATAAATCGTTGTATGATCCGAAAGAGCAAAGTATGAAGATATAATATTATGGATAAATTCATAAGAAGCATGAATTCTGGAGCTTCCTCTTCAGGGGACAACCAAGAAAATTCGAATATAATTACCACAGGAGAAACATTGTGGGAGAATAGAGATCTATTTGACTGGAAACCTCCAAAGATTAATACTAAAGAAATTTATAAGAAGTCATTTATTGATTTCATGTCTGCATATACTATGAAGACAGAAGAACAAGTTTTACCTTTAGTATTTGATCAACAAACATTACATCCATTTTCAAAATCTTCTATTATTAAACATATTAAGAATGGTTATAAATTTTTGCATATTGGTCTTGTGCAAATTGCTATAAAACCTTTAACAGGAGAAGGATTAGACACTAGTATGTTCCCTGCTTTAAGAGATTGTAAACACTTAGATTTTTATGATTTCTTACTTGGTTTAGTAGAAACTAGTCTTTGTAATGGTCCAATTTATTTCAATTCTTTTTCAAATTTTACCATTTCTCTCAATGATCCTCATATTTTGGATATTCTTACTTTAAATGTAAAAAACTACAATTATAAAATGAAGTCAGGATCTCATATTTATGAAATATTTTATAGGCTACATTACAAAATTACTAATACTGGCCTAGATATTCAAGCCATATCTCACACTAAATCACCAGGTCAAACAATATTTTGAGAAATAAATAGGGCAAAATTTAATCTTTTAGTTCCAAAAACTATAGAATGAAAAAATGTTACTTTAGCGGAAACAAGGAATCTACCACCCGGATCAATTTTCCCTATTCAGCCCATAGAAAATTCAGAAATCGACCAAATTACTCAACATCCCGATGGATCTGTAGGAGTAAAATTTTGTAGAAAAAATTCATTAAAAAAAAAAAATAGAACTTCCTACTCTCATCCTATCACCCCTTCTAGACACTCAACTTCAGAAATATTTAGACCTACTACCTCAAAATTTCAAGGAATAAGAATAGGTCAATATCTTGCACAACCAATATATCAAGACTATGAGGAAACAAGATCCCCAATTCTGCACCATCACAAATTCTTACAATTACCAAAGAATTTCTTAAAATATACTTTTTTTCCAAAGAAAATATTTCTAATAGAAAATGGTTCATGAGTAATTTTTCTGAACCCCAAAGAGCAAACATCAGATCTAAATATTTCTAATAGAAAATGGTTCATGAGTAATTTTTCTGAACCCCAAAGAGCAAACATCAGATCTGAATGGTATGAGTACATTTCATACACTAAACAAAATATTCCTTTTTTCTCCTATTTATTCAAAACATATGGAGATGATAAATTAGCAGTCATCCAAAAAACTCTAAAAAAATGGACAAAGCTTGATAGGTCAATAATCTTCAATGAACATCCACCTTTAGAGGAATCCGGTATCTCCATAAAAGGCCAAATCATCAAGTGTCTTCCAGTAAGTGAACCATCCACCAATGAGGTAAGCACTGTTCAGATTAAACAAAATAATTTTTCAAATTTAATCCTTCATTCCATAGGAAAACAATTACATCGGATAGAAACAAAATTAAAGAAACTTTAAAAAAGAAAGAGCCCTTATCATCTTCTCTAATAACGTCTAAAGATCAAACTCTTCACATTACTGCTAATAATCTTCCTCTCCAAATTTCTGATTATATACCAAAATTAAATCCAGAAAAGTCTATTCTTTTAGGAATCCAAGAGAGACTAAGAGATCTAGGTAAAGACAAAGTCATAAATACAATTGGACAAAACCATGAAGATTCTAATAATAAAAAAATTCCTAATTTTATTAACACTATTCAATATTTATCACCTTATAAAAATTATTATAAACCAACTCTCCCTGATCTAAAAATAGAAGGAGTCCAAAATTTTAGGTCTTTTAATGGAAATTCAATATATGAAGGGAATCTAGATACATTGTCTGAATATCAAATTTTTAGCCAATGTAAACAAATGTTATGGTATCAAACATTTACAAAGAGAGAGCATGATTAACAGATGAAGATGCTGCTAAATATCTTATATTAGGATTCAATGGTCAATTAAAAGGTTGGTGGAATAATACAATAACTAAGGAAGCCAAGACTCAAATTCTTTCAAGTGTTAAAAAAGATCCAGAAGGAAATATTATTAATAACGATGAAGGAAGACCCGTATCTAATGCAATATCGTCTTTAATATATACAACCATTATCCATTTTATTGGAAATCCTCAAATATATCAAGAAAGAAATACAGAATTTTTACAAAATCTAAAGTGTTGAAAACTCCATGATTTTAGATGGTATAAAGATGTCTTTTTATCCAAAATCTATGAAAGAAATGATGCAAATAGTTATTTTTGGAAAGAATAATTTATTTCAGGATTACCAAAATCATTTACAGAAAAAGTTGATGAAAAAATTAAAGAAAAATATGAAAATATTACATCTCTTTCTTACGGAGAAATTATAAATCATGTTAATTTAGTAGGATTACAAATTATACAATGATTTTACCTTAAAGCCCAACTAAAGAAACAAAATCTTACTTCTAGAAAAGAGTTAGGAAGTTGGTGTGAACAATTTGGATTTCAAAAAATAAGGTCACCATCATCATCATCAAAGTCAAAACACTATAACAATCATAGACATAGATAATCAAAGAAAACTCCTTTTAAATCCCCCACTAAACCCTCTTCTAAACCTAATTTCCCAAGAAAAAATTTCTCAAAGAAAAAATATTCTAGTGTTCCTAATTCCATTATATGTCAATAATGTCAAAAACCAGGTCCTTATGCTACTGGTTGTAGAATGCGAAAGAAAATTTATGAATTAAGTCTAGGAGGAGAGTTAACAAATCAATTATTAAGAATCTTAGATGAAGAAGATTTAAAAATATTTGAAATTAAAAATTCTAGTCTAGAAGAACAATTAGATCAAATTCAAACAGATGAAGGATATTCCTCCTCCTCAGAAGAGTCTTAAAACTCTAATTTAGAAGATAATAATGAATGTACTAGTTGCTCACTAGAATTATGTCTTTGTAATAAACAAATAGCTACCTTAACTAACCAATTTTCCTTAATATTAAATCTTATTGACAAAATTCAAAATCTCGAATATAAAGAAATTTACCTCAATAAACTTCAAGAATTAATTTCAAATGAAAATCCTCAGAAAGTAAAACCCCCTCCTAAAACAGATTTCTCAGAAATTATGAATATGTTTGATTCTTCTAATTCTAAAGTCTCAATATCTGACATAAAATATGAAGTTAGACAATTAAAAAAGGAAGTTAAAACTTTAAAAGAAAACCATGATCAGTTACAACAAGAAATTTAATCATAAAACTTCGAAATCAAATTTTCAAAGAAAATTTCAATAAAATATCCCCATTCAAAGTCTCTGAAGAAGAAGAATCTTTCGTTAATACCATCTCTAGAATTGCTTATAAAAATGGTATGTAATAATTAATTTAGTTATTGAAGATTTTAAATTAACTGCCATAGCTTTAATGGATTGGGGAGCAGACATGAATTGTATTCAAGAAGGGTTAATCCCCACTAAATATTTTGAAAAAACTAAAGAAAAACTCTGACATGCTAATTCTGTCAGTCTCAAAATTAATTTCAAACTTTCAAAAGCTCATGTGTGTTATAATGGAATTTGTTTCAAAACTAGTTTTGTGCTAGTTAAAGACCTTAATACTCCAATAATTTTAGGAAATCATTTTCTCCAAATACTTTACCCAATTAATGTAAGTTGTGAAGGGATTAGGACTAAAGTAATCGGAAAAGATATCTTATTTAAATTTTAATTCCCTGTAACCCAAAGAGATATTAAAGTAGTTCAAGATACTCTTATATTCCAAGAAATTAGTAATAAAGAAAAATAAATTCTCTTTCTAATAGATGAAATTTCTCATAAGAAAATAGAAGAACAAATTTCGGCACCTTTCACTCAAAAGAAAATTCTTGAATTTCAAAATAAAATTCAAAAACAAGTTTGTTCAAAATTACCAAATGCATTTTGGGAAAGGAAAAACATGTTTTCACTCTCCCTTATAAAACAGATTTTGATGAAAGACAAATTCCTACTAAAGCTAGGCCAATACAGATGAATCAAGAATTATTAGAATATTGCAAAAAAGAAATTCAAGATCTTCTTAATAAAAAATCGGTTCGCCCTTCAAAGTCTCCTTGGTCTTGTCCAGAACAATGCAGAATTAGAAAGAGGGACACCTAGGTTAGTTATAAATTACAAATCTTTAAATAAAGCATTAAGATGGATTAGGTATCCCATACCTAATAAAACATATCTTCTTAAAATACTTTATAATGCAAAAATATTTTCTAAATTTGACATGAAATCAAGATTCTGGCAAATTCAAATTGACGAAAAAGATAGATATAAAACAAGTTTTACTCTCCCTTTTTTCCAATTTGAGTGGAATGTTATGCCATTTGGTTTAAAAAATGCTCCTTCAGAATTTCAAAAAATTATGAATGATATTTTCACTCCATATACTTCTTTCGCTATTGTTTATATTGATGATGTTTTAGTCTTCAGTGAAAATATAGAAAAATACTGGAAATATTTACAAATATTTGTTAAACTCATTAAAGATAATAGCTTAGTTGTATCAGCCCCCAAAATAAAACTCTTCTAAACTAATATTAGATTTTTAGGACATCAAATTCATCAAGGAACCATTGTCCCAATTCAAAAATCTCTAACTTTTGGAGAAAATTTTTCAAACCAAATTTTAGATAAAACTCAATTACAGAGATTCTTAGGAAGTCAAAATTATGTTTTAGATTTTTATCCAACTCTTAGACAAGTATGTAAACCATTATATGAAAGATTAAAAACTCCACCACCACCTTGGACTCAAATTCATATAGATTAAGTGAAAAAATAAAAAATAGAAATTAAAGAAATTCTTTGTCTAAGTATATGTTATCCAACTGCACCAAAAATTGTACAAACAGATGCATCAAAACTAGAATATGGAGGTATTCTTAGCCAAATTATTAATGATAAAGAAACAATAGTAAGATATTATTCTGGAATTTGGAAAACTACAGCGCAGAAAAATTATCCTGCAAAAAAAAAGAAAATATTATCTATTGTATGGTGCATTTCTAAATTTCAAGATGATTTGTTAAATCAGAAATTTCTTTTAAAAATTGATTGTGAGCTATAAAAGATGTACTTACAAAAGATGTTGAAAATTTAGTTTCAAAACAAATTTTTGCAAGATTACAAGCTTTATTATTTGTTTTTGATTTTGATATTGAATATGTCAAGGGAACTTACAATCGCATTCCTGACTATTTGACAATAGAATTTTTGCAGGGATGTAAAAATTGACTGGATAACCAAAGCTAAATGTAAGTCCTTTAGCAAAACCAACAGTCCAAATCCTCAAATTAGAATACCCTTCTCTAATATCAGAGAAGACCCAATCGAAACCACAAAATCCTCAAATTTTGAAGGCACAAAGTCCACAAAATCCAAAATCATTACGGGTCTTACCCCCATCTCTCCAACAAAAAACATAAAGTCTCACCCAAACAACCTCATAAACACCATCATTATCACAAATTGCTATCCAAATTACCAACAGATTTACCCCGTTAGGGAAATTAATTCCTCTTGCCCCTTCCAAACTCATTCAAACTTATAAAGACATAGCAGGGACTTCTACTGCTAGACCTACCAGTTCCCAATTCAATTCACCAATTTCTCCATATTTTGAGAAAGCAGATTTTCACCTCGATTGTATAATTTAGAATGAATGGATGAATGAACAAACTCAAGACAATCCAGTTCTAATAGCAACAATAGTTCTTGATGAAAACCATAACAGGATTTACGAAGATCCTCAAAAGACCCAAAAATTCTATCAAGACAATTTTGTCTCAACAAGATCTATTTTTATCCAAAATATGTCTCCCAAAGGAGCTCCAGCCAACTCCTCACAAATTGACTACAGAAGAATTTTCATAAATTCCATTCTTTCTTTGTGCGACTGGAGAAAAAGTCCCTATAACTTCAAAAATATTCCAAACAAAAAATATCCATTGATTTCATATTGGGATTACATCAAAGCCTTTCAACATTTCCTTCTTAAACAAAATGAGAAAAATACCATGTCTTTTTATTTCCTTTTTGACATCAAAATTTCTCCAGAAAAAATTTCAAATTTGTTCGTTAGATGGTGGTATTATTTTGGTCCGGAACCACAAATTCTTCCAAAATCGATCCAAGAAGCATTCAAATTCTTTACAAAAAATCTCAAGATCAGTATGTTTCCAGGGCAACATCTGCCCAACTTACTCAAATGCTGCATCCAATTTAATTTGACCTGGATTCTGAAAATCGAATCTCAGTTCAAACCCATCCAAATTGATGAAAACACAGTCATATTCTCCCTGGGGAAGAAATATTGTGTAAAATGGTGGGACAAAATGAATACAAAAATTTTTGAACAAACAACAATTTTGGAGTGGTTTAAACAAAATCCCACAATGTGCGAGACATCAAAAATTCTTGGCAAAGAGATTAATTCAGAGCAAGAACAATTTCTATTGAGGAAAAACAATTTATCAGCAAGAATTGCCAAAGCAACAACTACGGAAGAAATGCAAAAGATTCTTGAAGAAGTACAAAGTGACAAAGAAGACTCTCCATCTCCAATTCATCTTGGAAACGAGAATGAAGATGATTGTTTTGGTATTTTTAGTCCAATTCCATAAAGTTTAGTTTGATATAACAAATTTCATTGTTGTAACAAATTCCATACAAATTGAAGATGATGAAATAATGATGTAAAAAAAAATAAAAAAAAAAAATTCCGAAGAGTTATAATTCTTTAACTCTTCCAGTTATAATTCTTTTTCCATTTCTGCGACCTCCCCCTTGCATGAGGCCGCCCAGAAGAGGGACCTTATAGAGTTAGGTCTAGGTCTAGGTTGAATCATGCTGCAAAGTCATCTGATGACCAAATTCCTCGGCATGTTAAGTTCCAACAATTGCTAGATCATAGTCCCTGGGTCGGTGTAGGGAGTACCGTAAAACAGACTATTCACCAAATAAAAGAAAAATACTTCAATTCTCATGATTATGAGGTCGTCATCCCGCGTTCCTTTGATCGCATGCATATACCTCCTATGGGTTTTTGCTCATTATCGCTTCAACATTTTGAAGCTGGTCTACGATTACCTCTAGCTCTCAAGTAGCTAGCATTCTTAAGAGTTTGTTGCTGAACCCAATGCAATTATCCCCTAATTCAGTCAGCCACATCATCCTCTTCGTTATAATAATTCAAGCCCATCGATTTGAGCCCAATTTTGATAATTTTTTGTCACTTTATTCCTTCACTACCTCGACGAGATCGGGAGAGAGAGGCTTTTTCTACCTCTCTGCTCGAAAAGATTGTTGGTATCTAGAACTCCTTAAGTCCAATGTAGGTCCTTGGAAAGAGAGGTTTATATTTGTCCGACCCCCACTTGGCCAAAGATGGCCTTTCGAGCTTAAATGGAGTGTAGATAAACCTGAACCTATTACTGAAGGAGGGGGGCTGGAAGGATACCAAATAAACAGCCTCACTTCTAATCGGTATTACTCGAAGAAGCTGCTGGTCGAAGAAATCTTATGTCTCGCGCAACTCTCTCTAGCACCCCTCCAAGTTAGGGGTTCATTAGGTGATCACGATCTCCCCCCCCGCCTTTTGTACCTTCCTGCATGTTTATTTTTCTAACTCTTTGTGTTCGCATGTTCGCAGATCAGCTCGTCATGCAGGAATACTGCTCCCATCGAGATTGGTAGTCAAGAGAGACTCAACCGCACGACCTCGTTCCTCGACCATCAAGGAGCCCCTCCCCCAATATAGATGTTGGCTCTCATCATGGGGAGGTAGACGCTGCTGGTCAAAGCCAGCCCAAGAAGCATAAACATAGGAGCAAATCTCCCCAAAGAACAAGGTTTGGGAGATCGCATTTTCACAAGCGATCTGAGGAGGAAGGGGTGGCATCTCGCGCTGAGGAAGAGAAGAACTTAACTTATCTCAAGGAGATCGATGGTGGGAGAGGACGGCTTGTGGCGAACTGCGAATTGAGAGCCACTTGTCCGCTGAGTTAGCTGGCAAGAAGACCATCCTCGACTGGAGGATTTTTTACCTCAACAATGTGCTAAACATGTAGGCGGGTCAAGATTCTTAGGAACTTTACAGAGTCGGTTGCTTACCCCGCGACTAGGCGGCACAACTCAAAACCCCTATCTTCAATTAGAAGAGTTTGGGGCTCATGCTCTATTACAGGTAAGACTGCTGACTTCTTAATACTTGGTGTTCATGTTTAATTATTGTCTGGTCGTTGTCTTGGGTAGGCTGGCACTTTCTTGCGAGCCGTGTCCAAATTCACCGGCTTTCGCAAACGCCAAACAGCTACTAGTCAGAAAAATCGCAATTTGCGAGCGCAACTGAACGAGCAGCGAGCTAAGGAGAGGGGTTGGGATGAAGAACGCGCTGCTTTCGAAGCCAAAATAAAGGAATTAGAGGAGTTGCGGGCCTCAGAGGTCTCCAAAGCCTTTCGCATCTTTGACTGCCAGCTCGGCTACTCGAGCCTACTTCAGACGAGGCGGCCATGCACCTAGGTCCTGGTCCCCTCCCCTTTATACCTTCAGATACTCTACATTCATCCATAATAGCGTTTCTCCCAGCTTCTTCCATCATTCTTTGTAACTCAGTTTGCGTTAATAGGACCATTCTTTCAACTCCCCTTGATGTTCCCTCAATTTCAGGAATGTTTTCCCTCGAATGTCCTTCCATGTCAAGGTTTTGTTTTATCCTCAATTATTCCCGCAGACGGCGCCAATCTGATCTGGCTCGATCACGTGCGATCTAGATCAATGAGCGCGATCTCACCATGTCACCTCCCCGAATCTGGTATTTGAAGATAAAACAAAGAAGGTTAAACTAGTTAGGTTCGTCCCCGACGACGACACTCCGAATCTTAAGTTAGTTCTGAGGTCGAAGGAAAAGTTGGCAATCTAGGTATGCGAGTAAAGTGATAGAAAATGAAGATACCTTTTCCTTCTGTAGGTTGGGGTATTTATAGTGGAGATCTTGGGTTCCACCACTTGGTGCGTGTTGCTCCTAAGGTCCTTCATGCAATGACTAAGCACCTCTTCTGGACGACATCTATCTGGGTTGGACTCGGTTAAAATCTGACCCGGTTGTCATGACCTTGACACTACGCGATCAACAACCAGCTTTGCGACCTCACAATTTCAATAAAATCCTCATCACCCACATAAAGCCATTGCTTTAATGAATATGCAATTCAGGGTGGTTGAATATAATGATGCAATACTGACGTAAAAAATTGAACATGCTTCAATAGTTAGAAGTTCTCTTTTAATGTTACATAATGCTTTAAGCAGAGTCCAGAATTGATAGAAACTTACATCTTCCATTAGCCGAGTTAATTAATTTTTTATTATATATAAAAAATTATATTATTATAATTTTTTTTTAAATAAGTAATAAAAGTATGACGAGTCGCGATTTCGTCAATAAAATATACAAAAAAAACCCAAAATCATAGAAGTGGGATTTTAATTCCCGACTTCGTGTTTTCCCTCTTTTTTTTTGTTTAATTATATTTATATAATTTAATTTATATATAATTAATTTTAACAACATACTAAAATTAAAAAATTAATAAAATTTACATTGCATTAACTTAAAAAATTACAATTAAGGGTACAAATGTAATAGTTATTTATTTTGCACAATTGTAAAAAATTACATTAAATGTATAAATGTAAAAGTGTATATTTTTGTACAATTATAAAAAATACAAAAAGTATACAATTAATACTAGCTACCCGGTACTGGCACATCTAATTGTGTTGAAGAATTTCTTTGTTGTGCTTGTTGTCATGCACGCGTTTGCACCCAATCCATCTCGTTGTGAATACGTGTCGTTTGATTTCGACTAGGGCGCGAATAGTAGGATCGTGGACCAACTCAAATTCCGGTACATCCCAATAATCTTCGGAATGCACAGGTTCAAATGACTTAGAATATGTATTCTTATAAGCCATTATATCGTAATAATCCTTCACCATTGATACAACATTAATCATGTATGCAGCGCATACCTTTTGAGCGTGACTGCAATGAATACAAAATTAAGTCCAATTGCCGCAAGAACATTCTCGGTTCGCAATTTTGACAACATGGGTGTTGACTCCATATCCACTGTGACGTCTTGTAACAACCGAGGCGGACTGTTGGAACTGATGGTATTTTGTGACGGTATGTTCAACAGAATTTTGATGCCAACGTGTGAACATCTTATATGCAAAATCCGTCCACAGTTGGTTGTTGACCAACATTACAGTACTTCTTGCTAACCTCTCACGGAAATAATGGACACTTCGCTGAAATGTCATCTCAGCAATTGCTGTCAATGGTAGGCGGCGAGCCCCTTTCAATACTCCATTTATGCATTTCGACATATTTGTCATCAGAATTCCGCATCGCCATCCACCGTCATGTGATGCTGTCCATTTTTCCTTATCGATCCTATCTAACCACTGAAGCGCCTCTAGTGACTGGCTCTTTATCTCCTCCATAATGCGATTGAATTTTCTGATTTGATATTCAGAGCCAGCTCTCCAACAAAGATACTTCAACACAATATTTTTGTGTTTACTGTTGAAATTGAAACACACGTGCCGCAAGCAATATCGGTGCACGCCGTTAGGTGGCACGAAATCCGGACATTCACGTACAGCTCTTGTGGTACCAGCATGGCGGTTAGAAATAAGGCAGATACCCCGTCGCCCCCGTATAATGTGTCTGTTCAATTGTCTAAGAAACCACTTCCAAAATAAATGTGATTCTTCATCGGCAATTGCAAAAACAAGAGGGAGTACCTGTTGATTTCCATCCATGGCAGCAGCAATCAACATCTTGTACTTGTACTTTGTGTATAGATGGGTCCCATCTACACTGATAAGGTTGCGACAGTGTTGGAACCCTTCACTAATGACTTGAACGCCCAGAATGCGTACCCTATCACATATGCACCGGTTGATGTGTCGCGGGTTTTGTGTTGCCATTCAACAATCGTTCTTGAATTATATTTTTGGAGAGCTCCCAAGTATTTGGGTAGCTTTTGAACGGAGCTCTCCCATGTGCCATAAACTATCTCACGTGCCATCTTTACACTGTACCATGCCTTTTCATATGAAATATCGTATCCGGTATGGTCTTTCACAGTCTGGATGACATGCTTGATTCCGTACGACGGGTTGCATTTTACATGTCCTAACAATAAAGAAGCAACATATACTCTATCTAAATTACCGTGTTCGAGGGACATTTGATTCAATATACATGTATGGTCCCCTCCGTATTTTGTTATTGTCCACCTTTCCATTTTTTGTTTGTAAATGCCTCGCAGCTCCCATCTACACAACATAGCTGAAAAAAATAAATACGAATCAGTCGAATAACTTTGTATGCTTATACATATACGACAAAAACATATATATATATATCTTCTGTGCTATGCTTACACAATACTTTCCTCTTGGCCTTTGAACTCTCAGCTACCCAATACTCGCGTCGGGCATATCGTATTGAGTGATCTTTCACCGCTTCGATTAAAGCTTCTTTATTTTTGAAAAGTACTTCCACATCAAGTCTGTCTTCATTTTTGTCATAAAATTTTGCATATCTTAAGTTCGGTACATCGATGGAATCCACTGGTACCTCCAGGAATGTTTGTTCGAAAAATGGTATAGAGTGGTAAAATTTCACCCACCCCCATCAACTATTATAAATTTGACGGAGGAAGGGTGGTGAACATTCACTGCATTCATAACTCTCATCTTTGAAATTTTTCACTACATTCAACTACAGCTATTCTGAGGTTATTTTCAATTTATTTTTCGTACAAATGGATAGATGTTCTGTATATGGACCTCGTGATGAGACTGTTTTATCTCAACAAGCCCAACATAGGTCCGACGATATTTCGGAAGGACCTAGATGCAGTACTAATTTCGGCGTGCAGATGGTAGCTTTTGGAGTCATTTTCACCGAAATAATATGTTCGAGCGTGTACAAGAAATCCTACACCAAATAGGATTTTATGGAGTTTACAGGTGCGGATGCCTTTAATTAAATCAACACCTCATCACTGCATTAGTGGAGAGGTGACGATTGGAGACGCACACTTCTTATTTTCGTGTAGAAGAATCCACAATTACCCTACAAGATATTCAAATAATATGGCACTCCCAATAGACGGCGAGCTGGTGACTGGAATTGATCTCGACCGCACAACACAACAATGGCAAGAATATTGCCTTACTTACATAGGTTTTAGCCCGGATGCAAATGTGTTGAAGGGCTCGAGACTACAGACATCCGCAATTACCTCTCATTTGGCGGCGGTCGAAAGCACTTATAATACTCCCCAGGCTGTCGTCGTTCAGTACGCATGTGCTGTTGCATTACTTCTATTTGGGGGATTGATGTGCCTGGATTCCTCAGGTAACTATGTCTCATTACTACATCTCTCAAAATTAGAAGATATAGAAACCGCGAGGAACTATAGTTGGGGGAGTGCTGTCCTGGCATTTTTATATCCAGAATTATGCAATGCCAGCACAAAGGCAAAACGGCAATTGGTGGGGTGCTGCAATTGCTACAGGTAAAATTGACTTAAAAACTCTTACACATTTTTTTGCTATTAATATTCATTAATAACACATATTTGTATTGTTCGTGTAGATTTGGGCATGGTCACGGATTACGCCACTTTGTCCTGGGCTTGGTGCCCAATGGTTATTTATGGGCCAAGTCCAAATGGACAACAATTGCTGACTCCCAGCAGCACCATATGGTGCTACTTGAAATTGTCAGCACACTTTCACCACAACAATTTGGGGAACTGTCCGAGTCATATGAAAAATATTGGATGAGATGCAGGCGGATCAGGTAACTTATTTTTAATATTATTCGTATATTTATATCGTGAATTAAATTCGTATTAATTTACATCTTTGTATTTATTACAGTTCATATGACAGCCGTATGACATGGACTCGGATGTCATTATGGCTTACGCCGATGAATTGAACCCCCAGTTGTGGAGGTCATCCGTTCCATTGATATTCTACGCAATAGTTGAAATGCATCGTCCCGAACGGGT
>NC_026155.1:3761182-3785382 GCF_000512975.1 Sesamum indicum
CGAACAACCCGTTCGGGACGATGCATTTCAACTATTGCGTAGAATATCAATGGAACGGATGACCTCCATAATTGGGGGTTCAATTCATCGGCGTAAGCCATAATAACATCCGAGTCCATGTCATACGGCTGCCATATGAACTGTAATAAATACAAAGATGTAAATTAATACGAATTTAATTCACGGTATAAATATACAAATAATATTAAAAATAAGTTGCCTGATCCACCTGCATCTCATCCAATATTTCTCGTATGACTCGGACAGTTCCCCGAACTGTAGTGGTGAAAGTGTGCTGACAATTCCAAGTAGCACTATATGGTGCTGCTGGGAGCCAGCGATTGTTGTCCATTTGGACTTGGCCCATAAATAGCCGTTGGACACCAAGTCCAGGACAAAGTGGCGTAATCCGTGACCATGCCCAAATCTACACGAACAATAAAAATATGTGTTATTAATGAATATTAATAGCAAAAAAAATATGTAAGAGTTTTTAAGTCAATTTTACCTGTAGCAATTGCAGCGCCCCACCAATTGCCGCTTTGCCTTTTGTGCTGGCATTGCATAATTCGCGATATAAAAATGCCAGCACAACATTCTTCCAACTATAGTTTTTCGCGGTTTCTATATCTTCTAATTTTGAGAGATATAGTAACGAGACATAGTTACCTGAGGAATCTGGGCACATCAATCCCCCAAATAGAAGTAATGCAACGGCGCGTGCGTACTGGACGACGATAGCCTGGGGGATATTATAAATGATTTCGACCGCCGCTAAATGAGATGTAATTGCGGATGTCTGTAGTCTCGAGCCCTTCAACACATTTGCATCCGGGCTAAAACCTATGTAAGTAAGGCAATATTCTTGCCATTGTTGTATTGTGCGGTCGAGATCAATTCCAGTCACCGGCTCGCCGTCTATTGGGAGTGCCCATATTATTTGAATATCTTGTAGGGTAATTGTGGCTTCCCCTAAATGAAAATGAAAAGTGTGCGTCTCCGATCGCCACCTCTCCAATAATGCAGTGATGAGGTGTTGATTTAATTGAAGGCGTCCGCACCTGTAAACTCCATAAAATTCTATTTGGTGTAGGATTTCTTGTACACGCTCGGACATATTATTTTGGTGAAAATGACTCCAAAAGCTACCGTCCGCACGCCGTATAATTAGTACTGCATCTAGCTTACCTTCCGGAATATCGTCGGACCTATGTTGGGCTTGTTGAGATAAAACAGTCCCATCACGAGGTCCATATACAGAACGTATATCCATTTGTACGAAAAATAAATTGAAAATAACCTCACAATAGATGTAGTTGAATGTAGTGAAAAACTTGAAAGATGAGAGTTATGAATGCAGTGAATGTCCACCACCCTTCCTCCGTCAAATTTATAATGGTTGATTGGGGTGGGTGAAATTTTACCGCTCTATACCATTTTTCGAACAAACATTCCCGGAGGTACCAGTGGATTCCATTGATGTACCGAACTTAAGATATGCAAAATTTTATGACAAAAATGAAGGCAGACTTGATGTGGGATGCTTTTCAAAAATAAAGAAGTTTTAATCGAGGCGGTGAAAGATCACTCAATACGATATGCCCGACGCAAGTATTGGGTAGTTGAGAGTTCAAAGGCCAAGTGGAAAATATTGTGTAAGCATAGTACCGAAAATATATATATATATTTTTGTCGTATATGTATAAGCATACAAAATTATTCGACTGATTCGTGTTTATTTTTTTTAGCTGTGTGGTGTAAATGGGAGCTGCGAGGCATTTACAAATAAAAAATGGGAAGGTGGACAATAACAAAATACGCAGGGGACCATACATGTATATTGAATCAAATGTCCCTCGAACACGGTAATTTAGATAAAGTATATGTTGCTTCTTTATTGTTAGGACATGTAAAATGCAACCCGTCGTACGGAATCAAGTATGTCATCCAGACTGTGAAACACCATATTGGATACGATATACCATATCAAAAGGCATGGTACAGTTTGAAGATGGCACGTGAGATGGTTTATGGCACATGGGAGAGCTCCGTTCAAAAGCTACCTAAATACTTGGGAGCTCTCCAAAAATATAATTCAGGAACGATTGTTGAATGGCAACACAAAGCCCGCGACACATCAACCGGTGCATATGTGATAGGGTACGTATTCTGGGCGTTCAAGTCGTGTATTGAAGGGTTCCAACACTGTCGCAACCTTATCAGTGTAGATGGGACCCATCTATACACAAAGTACAAGCACAAGATGTTGATTGTTGCTGCCATGGATGGAAATCAACAGGTACTCCCTCTTGCTTCTGCAATTGTCGATGAAGAATCACATTTATCTTGGAAGTGGTTTCTTAGACAATTGAGCAGACACATTATACGGGGGCGATAGGGTATCTACCTTATTTCTGACCGCCATGCTGGTATCACAAGAGCTGTACGTGAATGTCCGGATTTCGTGCCACCTAACGGCGTACACCGATATTGCTTGCGGCATGTGTGTTCCAATTTCAACAGTAAACACAAAAATGTTGTGTTGAATGATCTTTGTTGGAGAGCTGGCTCTGAATATTAGATCAGAAAATCCAATCGCATTATGGAGGAGATAAATAACCAGTCACTAGAGGCATTTCAGTGGTTAGATAGGATCGAAAAGGAAAAATGGACAACATCACATGACGGTGGATGGCGATGCGAAATTCTGACGACAAATATGTCGGAATGCATAAATGGAGTATTGAAAAGGGCTCGCCGCCTACCATTGACAGCAATTGCTGAGATGACGTTTCAGCGAAGTGTCCATTATTTCCGTGAGAGGTTAGCAAGAAGTACTGTAATGTTGGCCAGCAACCAACTGTGGACGGATTTTGTATATAAAATGTTCACACGTTGGCATCAAAATTCTGTTGAACATATCGTCACCAAATACGATTACTTCCAACAGTCCGCCTCGATTGTTACAAGGCGTCACAGTGGACATGGAGTCAACACCCATGTTGTCAAAATTGCGAACCGAGAATGTTCTTGCGGCAAATGAACTCAATTTGGTATTCCTTACAGTCACGCTCAAAAGGTATGCGCTGCATACATGATTAATGCTGCATCAATGGTGAAGGATTATTACGATATAATGGCTTATAAGAATACATATTCTAAGTCATTTGAACATGTGCATTCCGAAGATTATTGGGGTGTACCGGGATTTGAGTTGGTCCACGATCCTACTATTCGCATCTATTCGCACCCTGGTCGAAATCAAACAACACGTATTCACAACGAGATGGATTGAGTGCAAACGCGTGCACGACAACAAGCACAACAAAGAAATTTTTCAACACAATCAGATGTGCCAGTACCGGGCAGCCAGGATTAATTGTATACTTTTTGTATTTTTTACAATTGTACAAAAATATATACTTTTACATATATACATTTAATGTAATTTTTTATAATTGTACAAAATAAATAACAATTACATTTGTACCCTTAATTATAATTTTTTAAGTTAATACAATGTTAATTTTATTAATTTTTTAATTTTAGTATGTTGATAAAATTAATTATATATAAATTAAATTATATAAATATAATTAAACGAAAAAAAAGGAAAAATACGAAGTCCGAATTTTAAATCCCGACTTCTATGGTTTTGGGTTTTTTTTTTATATTTTATTGACGAATCGCGATTTGAGTCATACTTTTATTACTTATTTAAAAAAAATTATAATAATATAATTTTATTTTATAATAAAAAATTAATTAACTCGCAATTTTTCCCTGTATTTTATTGACGAGTCGCGATTTTACTTTTATTACTTATTTAATTTAAATTATAATAATATAAAAAAAATTAATATAATTTTGTTTTATAATAAAAAATTAATTAACTCTCCATTAGCCTATGGGTATTGATGGGGGTAAAACCCTATTATCTCATAAAAGACAACTTTGCCCTTGATGGGGCCCAAAATCGCAAGCTTGCCAGCATGACCCGCGCCACTTTTACCGACCCGACCCGACGACCTAGAACACGTGGCACGCGCGTAGCGGGTCGATAGACCCCCTGGCTCTCTATAAATACCTCCCAGTCAGTGTATTAAAGGTACGTCGTCTTGACCGCATTTTACCTTCAGCTCGCTATTTTTCCCAACGACCCCATATTTCGACCTCAACACAACACTGACTTCAGCATCGGAGGGCCTTAGCTGGGGGCTACCCCAGCAAGCCTAACGATCTGCTTCTTTTCTCAAGGCCCAATCACTAGTTTGGGAGAGGAGCGACCTCGAACCGCTTGGGAGATCGAACCAAGGAGGTCGCGTAGATTTCGTCCCGGATCAGTTGGCGCCGTCTGTGGGAATCTGAGGAAAGCTCCTTTAGATTTGGTTTGGGGAAGAATTCGCCATGTCAGAATCATCAATGCGTGAACAAGAGGGAAGGTGGCATCTAACCGATGACGAGAAGCAGCGGATGATCGGGATAGCGAGTAAGAAGGTCATGGATGAGCACTGCCCATCTGTCAGGGAACCGTCGGAGAAAGGACGGACGGAAGAACGGAGAAAAATGATCTTGGCTGGTCAAGTAGAAGGAACTGTTCGCATGGGGAAAAGTAAGGAAATAATGCCAAGAACCAGTCGGGTGAGAGAGAGATCAGCTACCACATCTAGCAACAGTAAGGCAGGACAGCCAGCGACCTCCAGAGCTGAAGTGGGAGGCGTAAGAAGGCAGATAGAGAAATTGAAGCAACAACTAGACGACCTGAAGAAGCGAAGCGACTTGAAGAAGCAAGACGACCCGGCTAGGCAAAATGCGAACTCGCCCTTCACCAACGAAATGCTATCCGAAGTTGTTGGTTCAAATTTTCGACTACCCGATCTACCTAGATACGACGGGACGAAGGACCCGCGCGAGCACATCACTACGTTCGGAATGGTAATGAATTTATATAGGCACACGAATTCTATTAACGCAAGGCTGTTTGTGACTACTTTGATAGGGAAGGCACAAGAATGGTTCACCGGCTTGCCTAACGGGACCATTGGATCATACGAGCAATTGATACACAGGTTCGCATACCACTTCGCTAGCAAACAAAAGTCGAAGAGATCAGCGATCCACTTATTCGCAATCCGGCAGGGAAGAGAGGAATCTCTTAAAGATTTTATTGGGAGATTCAATAACGAGACATTGGAAGTGCAGGAGCTGCGGATTGATATGATGACGAGTATATTAGTACACGGTTTACAGAAGGGACCATTCGCATCAGCATTAGCTAGAGACCCCCCTGAAGACGTAGAACAATTGATGCTTTTGGCCCACAAATATATCGACGAGGAGGAGATGAACGCAATCAAGGATAGAGAGTGGGAAGGAGATCGACAACGAAGTCGAAATATGTGAATTTAACATGAGAGAAGACCTCTTCCGCCCATATACCACTAGTACGCGACGACGGTCACCTCCAGAGAGCAAGCGCGATGAGGATCGAAGATAGCAATCCACTACAGTGGGTATGTTTGTATCTTTATTTCCATAACGGATGATTATTATCTTTTTGAAATATTCGTATTTACATCACAAATCATGTACGCAATTACAATATTTGGTTGAACTAGCATGTATGAATGTTCACATGAAATAAATAGCTCCAGTAGTATCCTACTCTACGACGCAACATCACGCCACCATCAACTACGCGACCTGCAAAAGGCGCGATCTCATGTGTCTGCGAAAGACCGTCAACTACGCGACCTGCAAAAGGCGCGATCTCATGTGTCTGCGAAAGACCACCAATCACGCGACCTGCAAAAGGCGCGACCTCATGTGTCTGCGAAAGACCACCAATTAAACGACCTCATGTGTCTGCGAAAGACCACCAACCACGCGACCTGCAAAAGGCGCGACCTCATGTGTCTGCGAAAGACCACCAATCACGCGACCTGCAAAAGGCGCGATCTCATGTGTCTGCGAAAGACCACCAATTAAACGACCTCATGTGTCTGCGAAAGACCACCAATCACGCGACCTGCAAAAGGCGCGACCTCATGTGTCTGCGAAAGACCACCAATTAAACGACCTCATGTGTCTGCGAAAGACCACCAATCACGCGACCTGCAAAAGGCGCGACCTCATGTGTCCGAAAGACCACCAATCACGCGACCTGCAAAAGGCGCGACCTCATGTGTCTGCGAAAGACCACCAATTAAACGACCTCATGTGTCTGCGGAAAACCACCAATCACGCGACCTGCAAAAGGCGCGACAGTCTGCAAAGACCATCAACTACGCGACCTGCGAAAGGCGCGACCTATTGTGTCTGCAAAGGACCGTCAACAACGGGACCCCTCCTCTATAAAGGACCACCAACTACGAGGCCTGGAAAGGGTACAACCCGACAGAACAACACAAGGTGCAAAATCGTCTGATGACCATTGATTATGCGATCTAAAAGAATGCATCCTCCCTGTCAGCCGAAACCGATCAATGCGATCAGGAAAAGTGTTTGAAAATCCCTCCAATTCTCCCTATATTGGAGGTCGGATTGATGATTATCTTACGGGAATTCATGGAATACGAAGATGAAAAGGGAACCTCTCATAAAGAAGAAAGTTCATTGAGAAGGATAATTTACAGATTCAACCTCAACTGAGGTAAGTACAGTGATCTGCGTAAACGATTACAAATTGAAATACAAGAGCCTACTTATCTACTGCCTCTTCGCCACTATTCTCAAGTTCCTCCACCAAGACAGCAAATTCATCATTATGTTTCAAAGGGGGTTCTTCGGGGAACGCCGCAAGATTACCATCCAAGGTCGGGTCGATCCAGTTTGTGTCGAACCCATCCGCGAACCCTCTTAGCTTCCTGATTTGGGACGTGCAGCGATCAAAACCCTTGACAAGATAGTCAGCAGACTTAGCTTTTACAACGGTCGTAAAGGCGGTAGACTTCATGAAGTCTCGAGCTCCCCGCAACCGAGCGTCCGCTAAGGTCTTCTTATGGTCATCAGAACTCAAGTACTGATCGCGACCTTGATTCCGGGCAATTTCGAGTTGGTGTTGATACTCTTCTGAGAATAGGAATTCCTCTCGACCAGCCACCCGACCTGCTGAAAAGCCTTCCGCCTTAGCCGATTCGACCGAAGACGCGACCTTCTGCCTGAGCTCCCTTAGTTGAGCCTCTAGTTCGGACTTCTGAGCTGCGAGCTCGATTTTCTCTTTCTCGCAAGTCGCCAACTTTGAGCTCTTTTCCTCGAGTAGCTTATCAGCGACCATCTTCTCGTGTCGCCAGTAATTGCACTTCAAGGATAAGTGATGTCCGAAAGCAGAAACCTACATATAACAGTTGAGGATTAATATGGCAAAGGCATAAGAAGTTAATGAAAGTGCTTATCAATACCTGGGAGAGTGAGTGAGCGAAGTTCTGCTCAACTCGTATATGAGACATGGGGGCAAGGAGAGCTTGATCGCGAGGCAAGATGGTGGATTTATACAGCTCCCAGGAGTCTTGGCCTACGTGGGTCTTCAACACAGAACTTTGGCCCGAAATGGCCCAGTTCGGTATCAGCCTCTCACCCTCCATGGCAGCCGGACTATATGAAGGCGATTGGAGGTCCATCTGGGTCTCTCTCCACCAGGCAGTCAATTCGTCAACTACCTTCAGATTCTCGCTCTCCGCTGAAGAATCTGCCTTGGATTTCTTTTGGGAGGAGGGATTAGGTCGCGGGGAACTACGTTTCCTCTTGGACGACTCCGAAGCGATCTGTTTCCCCTTGGACTTCTTCCAGATGAGTGGTTCAGAATCACTTGGCTCTTCGGAGTCCCTCGGCAAATGCTCAAGAGTGGGATCGTTATTCCCACTGGCGACCTCGACGGGAGTCGCGCCCGATGGACTCGGAGAGAGAGCTCTGTGCGACCTCGACGCTTTTTCTGAGGGAGCAGAGGGAGTACGCTGGGAGTCTGGTCCCAAAGGAGGAACTGCTCGCTTAGCCCTTTTCGCACGAACCATTCTTGCAATGCGGGCATCCATCACGACAGAATCTGCAAAGATACAAACCAGTCACCACTAAGTACCAAAATTTATGAACAGAGGAAGGTAAAAGATTGATCACCTAAAGAGCCCCGGGTTCGAACAGGTGCCGGACTGAGACCTGCGAGCTTCAGGGTATGCTCCGTCAAAAGCAATTTGGCTTGATATTGATACTGGGTGATAGTAACGATCAGGTCGTCATCTAACCCTACGCCGTGGACTTTGGGTTCAGGTTTAGTAGTTCGCCAGTCACAAGAGAATGGCCAGACTTGGTTAGAAGGAGGTCGAAGGAAGAAAAATTTGTCTTTCCAAGAGCCCACGTTGGACTTTAACTTGGTAACAAAGGAGCAGTTTGGTTTGGCAGTAAGATAGAAGAAGCCCTGGTCGCCTGACCTCTTCGAGGTTGTAAACTTGTAAAGCGACCAAAAGCTATCGAAGTCGGGTTCAAGCTCGAAGTATTCCATTATGATAATAAAGGATAAAATATGGCAGATGGAATTGGAAGCTAGTTGCATGGGACCTATCTCTAACCTAGATAAAATTCTAGCAACGGTACGAGGAAGGGGAAAACGCAAGCCTGCAGCTAAATGTACAATAGAAATCGGGCAACTACCTGGAGGAGGTCGATTCATGCGATCTGAGGGGGAAGGAAGAATAATTTCGTAATCTAGAGGAATATAATACCTCTCTCTAATCGCATCAGCTGTCAAGTATAATGAACTCTCAATGGTTAGACAAGGTTTATCAGTCGATTCGCCCTCACTATGTTCTGGGGTCATCAGCGGGATCGTTGTTTCCGGGTCGCTTCTGCCTACGCTAGGGGATCCTATCTGTTTTCTACGAGCCATGGGTATTTGTGAGGTCGCAGATGAGCTGCCGGGACTACCCGAAGAACTAGCAGATGAACTATCAGAGGTACTCGATGAACTACCAGAGCTACTAGATGAACTACCGGATGAGCTACCAGAATTACTAGGCTTGGAAGACATAATATTAAAAGCAGGTCGCTCGGAAGTACCTGGCTAGAAGGCAGGTCGCAGCTGGAGGAGGTAGGTCGCTCGAGGAACGATTGAGATTGAGAATGAAGCAAAACTGCAGTCGAACCTGCCTGTATTTATAGGGATAAATTTATGGAGATTCGTGTCGAAGACAACGGTCGGATGTCGAAGGCAACGGTCAGATATCGAGATGGCGATGATGATCTAAAGGATGAGATCGATGGACCATTCGACTAGCGTGCTACTCACACTAAGAAAAGTAGGGGAGTAATGATGGGGGTAAAACCCTATTCTCTCATAAAAGACAACTTTGCCCTTGATGGGGCCCAAAATCGCAAGCTTGCCAGCATGACCCGCGCCACTTTTACCGGGTCGGATCGCGACCCGACCCGACTACCTAGAACACGTGGCACGCGCGTAGCGGGTCGATAGACCCCCTGGCTCTCTATAAATACCTCCCAGTCAGTGTATTAAAGGTACGTCGTCTTGACCGCATTTTACCTTCAGCTTGCTATTTTTCCCAGCGACCCCATATTTCGACCTCAACCCAACACTGACTTCAGCATCGGAGGGCCTTAGCTGGGGGCCACCCCAGCAAGCCTAACGATCTGCTTCTTTTCTCAGGGCCCAATCACTAGTCTGGGAGAGGAGCGACCTCGAACCGCTTGGGAGATCGAACCAAGGAGGTCGCGTAGATTTCGACCCGGATCAGGTATCAAGGTCAACCCTTTTGGGGTTTACTTTCCAAGTCAGTTTATCCATTTCTAAAATTGTCGTTTGCATGTAAACACATTAAAACTGAAATGAAGTATAATAGTGCAAATACGAAATTATGTTCCCTCCGCGACAAGATACCTGCTGCTGGCACCCAATAGCTGCAGAGTGGGAGCTATTGCTTATACAGATTATTACTACCAGTCAAGATGTGAAGAAGGATACCTCTTTCTAGTCAACTATCAATCTCAAAAAGGGGCAATTCCTTCGGAGCATACACTAACTCCTTCACTGTCAGTACTTTTAGCACAAACAACAATAGAGGGTAGCACTCACTAACCAGTAAATCAATTGAAACAGTCAACTGAGTTGCCTCTTTGGAAACAGATGAGACTTTTATCAATGTACAAAATTGACAAGTGATAATTCTGTAGTTTCATTTACTGTTAGTGCAGAAGTAAAAAAAGAGGCAAATGGTAAAGCTACCTTGTATCAATAATAAAAGAAAGAAGAACTACATAGGCCTATGCAAGAACAAGATCATGTTAAAACTCTTTTAACCGGAAGATCAAATTCTACCCTGCAAATCCAATCATGCAAGGATCATCCCTCGATAATTACATCAACTTAAAGTGGACAAACCATCATTTTCACAAGTCATATTCATTCAAAGTTTCAGGATAAAAAATGAACAATCAAATCAAATGAGATACTCGACTTACCAATGACATCGAACCAACTGAGTCTACCCCATCAACTGAGGCACACATCTTTACAGTTCTACAAAAACAATTCCAAACAAGTTACCCTCCAACTAAGATCATAACATCACAGCATTCAGTTTACCAAAAAACCCACCAGAATAACACCTCAAACTAGCATCATGAACCATCTAAAATCAATAAATAAACAAATTATACTCAACCACCCACCACCCCATCAAACCCAAAACAAGTTCGCAGGCACCGGTTCAAAATTTATCCACCCACTTCAACTAAAATCAAGAAACCCAGTAATCAATAAAGATTGAGCCAGCACCAACAGGAGAAATCGAGGACTTACTTTTTGGGCGACGAGTTAAATCGCGGGGTGACCGAAAAGTAGCACATGGGCTTTGAGGCGGGCGAATGGCGGAGGAAGGGAGAGTTGGAAGGTTTTGATTGGAGGGCGGTGAAGGAGGAGCTGGAGAAAGCATTCGCCATTGCCATTTTTCTGCTGAGTAGTTGGCAGTGTGTGTAGAGAAAGAGAAAGGAATTATTGGAGAGGTGGTGATATGTGAGTGAGAATGATATTTTAGTTTGTTTTTGAGCAAGTTTTGGTGATATATGGCGTCATTTGGGTAGGGGCCACTGGGTGGCTATGCTACGTCAGGTGGGGACAACATTTTCTTTTCTTTTTTCATTTCATTTTATTTAAATAATTCCCAATAATGAGGTGTTTGTATAACTTATTGTACTTGTTCGACAAAATTATAAAATTAGTCCTATAATTTTGGATCAGTTCAAATTTAGGGAGTGTTTGCTAGCGCTTTAAAAAAGTATTTTTCAATTTTTAGTTTTCAATAAGTATTTTTGAAATTTTAGAATGTCAGCTTCTATTTATTAAACGATTAAAAAATCGCTTTTAAACCAAAAGCCAGAAGCACTTTGGGGGTGCTCTAACTGCTTTGATTTTTTTGGTAAGTAAATTCAATTTTATTTTGACTGCTTTATCTTGTTATAATAATCTTAATTCAACTTTATCGTTTTTAATTTATTTTTAAAATTGTATATTTAATGTTGATATAGGTGTTTTCAAATAATTTAACAATAATCAAATTTACACTTTCACATATTTAATTTTTTGAATTTTTATATTTTATTTACTATATCATCTTATTATATTATTTCGTACACATATTATTATTTGATTAAACACATTTTTTGTAATATTTTTGAAAAATAGAGTTTAAATATACTTGATGTATGGGACAGCCCAACCTTTAACCCCAGATATATCAGCTTCAGCAGCCCAAGTGACAAAGCAGTCCAAGGAGGACGGAGGCCTAGGGCACTCTCAAATTCAGCCCATGGTCACGATCTAACAAGAACGATTGGTCCAAAAAGCCAACAAATATGACAACTCCCTCTCCAGTTGAGCCATCCAGTTGTAGATAAGGATAATTTGCTCTTTATCCAGCTACCCCAACTAATCTCTACGAAAATATATGAAGAGGGTTAGACCCCCAAGAGGCCAGGTGTAGCACCCTCATCCCTACTAGGGCTAAATCTTTACTAAACGTTATACTTAAAGTAACTCCTGTATTTAAATATGCACATAATCATCTAATCAATATGCACATGTAATCCCCTCGGTTTTACGTTCTCTTTACACAAATAAAATGTGATTTGTATTCTAACCAACAATGAGGAGAAAATTGCATACTGGACCCGATCTGCCTGAATATAGCGTTTAGACCTAGCCTTCGACAGACAGACACCTCAAGATCTATTCCTGAAAAAAAATACCAGCAGAGGATTGAGCTTGCCACTCAGTAAGTAAATAATCAGTCCTATCCATATATGTACATTTATAGCCCAAATAAGATAAGTATGTAACATGCATAGAATATAGTTAATTTAATTCCAACATAATCAGCTTTATTGCACCACATAGCTAACTCGCAATAAAACAACCAATTAAACTCCCTTTTTTTCTAGTTTGCTTACTAGAAGGTGATATCGTATTTTTCGCGTCAACTCAATCTCATCGTTATATAATTTCAAGTGAATCCCCTTGACAGTCGGCTCATCAATCTCATTTCACATCATAGCTCTTTCAATTCGCATCATAACTCTTTTATTTCGCATCATAACTCTTTTTATATAACATCTTTTTCACATTGCATCAAAGTTCTTTTTATTTCATTTCTTTCTCATATTGCATCATAGCTATTTACGTTTCATTTCGCCTTACAGGCTTTTCAACAACATCAAGGGGTATTCACATCACAATTATATTCAATTTTCACCACTCCCTCATTTCCACATATCACCGTTCTTGTAAGAAACTAGTAACGTAAAATCATATATCGATATATTTTCATTTTCAGACACCCCCAACACATCATATAACAAACATAATATTTCAACGTATTTTCTCATTTCACATATACAATATCGTCCATCAGATTGAATCATCCACCACCCATATATTTCAGATAAACCAGCTTCAACATGAATTACAAATTTACATAACAACAATAACACAAATAAAGGAAACATATATAGATAATACTAATTATATACTTACCTCGACTTTACAACGCTTTTATGTACTCAATAGGTAATGGTTCGGTCCTTTCACTTTACCCCTGATATTTTATTTCTACGAAATATAAATCTTCGTTCTAGTTCTTCTTAATAACTAGACACTCTAGGCCTCATAAAAATACTTATAATTTATTATTTAATTCGTAGGGATTCATTTAACCAAACCCTTTATATATTTATAAGTATCATTTTTAATAACATTCCTAAATTAGGGTTTTATTAAAAACCTCATTTTTCTTCTTTAATAACATATTATTTCTTAAATATAATTTTTGAAATATTTCTATGAATTTTCTATCAATCCCTCGCCACTATATAATTTAATTAAACAACAATACGTAAAATTGCGTATTTGGTTAATAATTTCGATGGAATTATATAAATTAACTATGTAATATTTAAATCTAACAAATTTAATAATCTAATTAACAAACAATATCATTTTTATATCCAATTTGATATTCATAAAATATTGCAGTTAAATAGTACATCGCTCAATATAATCAATATTTAATAAATGGACCAATTAAATAATATAATTATATAAATTAATATAATTAAAATCAAAATTTTCGTACCTTTATTACAAAACCCGCCGAGATAATTGCAATTTTGATGTGTGTGTTGTGTACCATGGAAAAAGAGAAAGAGAGTGAGGCCGGGGGGTTGGTGGGCCCACCTCCCACCCTCAACTCATTATATATATATATGTATATATATATATATATTATTTACTAACATATACATATATATAATATTATTTTAATTCTATTTATTTAATTAGATTTTTCTCCAAATACCCATTATGTCCTTTTTAAATTTTCTTAATTAATATAAGTTATCCTCAAATATTATAACAAACTCCAATTTAATCCGTTCAAATTTTATTATATTCCAATTATAATCTATAATTTATTATCTTTGGGGCGTCACCGGGCCACTCCCCTATATATACATGTTTGGTTCCCCCAGACGGGGTGTCACTTGCCGCACCTTAGGCTAGACGGTCGGCAATGACTTGCGGAGGACGTGTGGGTGGCTAGGGGATGTCGGCTAGCACGCAAGAGACTTCGAGCAGAGACTCTTACCGATTGGGGACTGCAATACTGTTCGTATGGGAACTTCCTTAATGCGTGGGGATATTGTCCGCCAAATATGAAGTCATTCCGAGGACGTTTGGCCATGGACATATAAGGGCGATGATCAAGTGCCACCCTGCGTGCGAGCAGGAGAGAAATGTGTGAAGCAGAGTTCTTTATCCGTGGCGAGACTATAGTTTCAGAGTATTGTGGAGACAATTCCTCAACCATGGATGATCGGATGAGGCTGAAACTCTGTAGTTATGTTGTGCAAGTCGTAGGCTACGGTACGGTTCGAGCAGGACGTGATTTGGACGTTGGTCGAAGGAGATGCGAAAAAAGTGCACTCCTCGGCCCTTTCGGTATTCTACTCTTGGAACAAGAGATTATTTTCTTAAGCCTATTATAAGGGGGGCCATGCAGTGGTGAGCCTCCAGCCAGCCCTCCCTGTGCATGATAGTAGAAGCATGAGACAACGTCTGCACTAAATGGGTATTCTCTTGGGGGCATGATGGAGGCCTTCAAGAGTGTGCTCTAGGCAGCTCAAGAGGAGAGCTAGAGTCTCCGAAGGGCTTGGAAACCTGACGGGCAATGTAGGGCCAAGATGGCCTACGTTGGGTGTCGATATGCCCGAGAGGCTCTGTGTGACGTGCAAGGTTGCCTCGCGAGCTGTGAAATATCAGGGGCAACGCTTTTCGTGCGAATGGGTGATCGAGGCAAGCATTCCAAGACTGGGTGATCGAGTTCTAGCCGTCCATGGGGTGCGTTGGCTAAAGATGAGCGGTTGTGGGACAATGCCGCACTGTGGGCATATTGTGAAGCCAAAGCCAAAAGGCAAGAAAGCATGTCGGGCATTCCGTGTGAGATAACGGCAAGATGTCGGCATATCGATTGGGCCTCGGACTTATGATGCGGTCCTACTCGAACGAAGCATGAAAGGCGGCCATGATGAGGGCGAGTGCCTATGATGTACCGAGTGAGTGTTGGGGATGAGATAGGCATTGCGGGCGCATTCGTAGCGCTGTAATGCTGAGGCGGAGCAAGGATGTTCTTTGTCATTGAGCAATATGTCGGCAGGTTTCGAGATTATGTGCGAGACGCTAAGGCATGAGTGTCGAGAGCCTCGACGAGTATGGGCATTCTGGATAGGCGAGCGCAAGGGCACGCGGTGCTGCGCAGGGAGGCATTCAGATGTCGCGCTAGTGAGTTTCAGTTTCGAGGACACGCGACGGACTGTCGCTATACTCTTATATGTGCGAAGGCTGGTCGAAGGTTAGGCATAACCTTAGACGCCGCATAGGCAAAAAATATATGAGAATTACATTCTGCTGCGAGAGAAAAGAGCACGCCTGTAATAGTTAGTATCAGAGCCTCGTTGCCTTCATGGGCCGAGGTGAGTTGAGAACCTGGAGGATGAGACCTCCCGGTCGACAAGTGGCACATGAGCTCTACGTCAAGTAGAGGCGAGGTGATATCAGTTGAGACAAGATCAGACCGTTTCACAATGATATGATTTTGGGGGATGTCTACTGCAGAGATTTTGTTGGGTAGAGTCCTTTGTGCGCGTTTGGGCTGCTTCAGAGAGCAAGCGGCTACGGTCTAACTTCGCTGTAGTTGGTTGGCAGTTGTGTGAGTGCCGCAGATGTGTGGAGCGAGCTGTCAACTGTGGTCCAAATTTTTTTTTTCGGCAGATTGATATTCAGATTTCAGAATTCACTTGGCTTCCCTAAGCGAGAGGGGGACATGCCGATGTGTCGGGTGGACTACGAGAGCGACGTTTGCGAGAGAGTGTAGCAACCATGTGTGCGGATTGCCGCAAGTCAGGAGGCAGTCTAGGCAACGAGGCCATTTTGGTGGGCAAGATACCACCTTGAGTTGAGAGTGGTGGATGAAGAGATCTCATGAGTTTGAAGAACGTTCTTGCAGGGAAGGGTGTGCTGAATATTCAGGAGTCGAAGCACAATTGCACATGAGGTGCGTGGAACAAGGCACCCTTGGGGTTTCGAGGAGTGGACGTTGAGACCCCTTCTGTTGTGGGCAGTTTGTCAGTGAGCACCGTGTGTGGTTGCACGGAGTTCTGGGATGAAGTGCTATTGTGGTAGATGCTGGTGCGTTTAGAGAGAGATGGCACGCTTCAAGAACCAAGGAGCATAGGCATCTGTTATGTTAGAAAGGCAACTTGTCTGGAGCTTGAGTGGGGGCAGCCCACTAAGCCTGTGTTGGGTGCTCATCAGGAGCATGAATTTGAGCTGAATTTAGAACGTTCCTCGACGGGATTCTAACACCCTGTTCTTTGGTCTAAGATTTCTGAGGGGGCCTACCGTGTGGATATTCGAGGGGAGCAGCAGCTCCATCATTACCAGGAGCAGCAAGCTCCATTGACGCCATGAGCGGCATGGTGCGCTCAAGTTGAGACTCGAGTGTGACTTTTGTGCAGGTCGGGATTAGAAAGTTCTAATCTTGACGTCTGTGTTAGACATGATGCGCGCAGGCCGGATTTGAACTTGATGTTACGGCCGGGCTGGGGAACGAGAAACCCCAACCTTGTTAGTGCGGTCGAGACGGGAGTTGAACATCCCATTCTTGTTCGAGATCGGACCGATGCGGGACTTGATTTTTTGTTTTCTGCCAGACAGGGATTCATAGATCCTACCCTTGCAGTTGCAGTCAAGCGCTCGGGCAGAGATATGAGATTGAGTTTTGCAGCTGGGCTGGGACTTGAGCTTGGTTGTCGGCTAGATTGGGGACAGAGGTCCCATTTTCGTGTTGGGTTGAGCGAGAACCCTTTTGAGAGACATTTGGTCTATGAGCGGCGTGATTCCGACAGTTGGGCATCCGGCCTGTGTGTTTGCAAGTGTTTAAGTGTGGTCTACCGCAGAGGGGGGTTTGCGTGTTTGCCGAGGATGGCAACACCTCTAGTGGGGGAGAAAGTGTGAAGTGTGCGCAGCACAGACTCCACACTTCATTGTTCCAAGATTAATTCGGGTGTATTTGAGTCACTATTTTGAGGGACAACAGACACCGACTCCACACTTCTTTCGTTTCAAATCAATTCGGGTGTATTTGAGGCACTGTCTTGAGGAACATCAGACACTCCTTTCGTTCCAGATCAATTCGGGTGTATTTGAGGCACTGTCTTGAGGGACATTGGAGATTTCAGAGGCGCACTTGACAAGACTTGGAGCACAGTTGAGAAAGTTGGGAAGAGAGTGTAGAACCAGGCATAGACTTTCGACTTCAGCAGACTACATTGAGAAGAGAGTGTAGAGAAAGGCACAAACTTCTAATGTGAGCGACATTGGGGAAGAGAGTGTAGACGAGTACACAGACTTCCAACTTGAGGCGATCATGCAGTGCACTGAGGCACTATTTACTGAGAACTACCCGCCACCTTGGGAAGAGAGTGCAGAAAGAGGCGCAGACACTATGTTTTGTGGGGGAGCTTAGCACCATTTGTGAGGAGATCACGTGTTGTGCTGGAGAGGCACTTCACGACCGGAACGTTGGAAAGAGCAGGAGGTCGGTCTGGTGTTGCATGATACTGAGAGAGAATATTGGGCACCGCATACACCTCAATCCTTTGTGTATGTGTTGACGAGGATGTCAACAGATCAAGTGGGGGAGAGTGTCACTAGCAACACCTCGGGCTAGACGGTCGGTAGTAACTTGCATCCTTTTTAAATTTTCTTAATTAATATAAGTTATCCCCAAATATTATAACGAACTCCAATTTAATCCGTTCAAATTTTATTATATTACAATTATAATCTATAATTTATTACCTTTGGGGCGTCATCAGCTCTCATAGGTCGGCTGTGACCTGTGGACGACGTGCGGGCGACTAGGAGATGTCGGCCAGCACGCAACGACGATGGAGCGCAACCTTGGGCGCGAGTAGAAGCTTAATGTGCGAAGCTAAGTGTTTTATCCTTGAAGATGTTGAAAAAGTGCACTTCTCGGCCCTTTTGAGTGTACTACTCTTGGAACAAAAGATTATTTTATTAAGCCTATTATAAGGAGGGCATGCAGTGTGAGCAACAGCCAGTCCTCCCCGTGTATGATGGCAGTAGCATGAGATGATGTTTGCACTAAATGAGCATCTCTTGGGGGCATGATGGGGGTCTTCAAGAGCCGGCTCTAGGTATCTCATGAGAGGAGCGCTAGAGTCCTCGAAGGGCTTGGAAACCTGACGGGCAGCGTAGGGCCAAGATGGCCTACGTTGGGCGCCGAGACTGCCGAGAGGCTCCGTGTGATGTGCAAGGTTGCCCCGCGGGCTGCGGGATATCAGGGGCAACATCTCTCGTGCGAATGGGTGATCGAGGCAAGCATTCGAGACCTCGTGATCCAACTTATGAAATGCGCTATCGAGTTCTAGCCGTCCATGGGGGTCCGTTGGCTATAGTTAGGCGGTCGTGGGATGACGTCGCACTGTGGGCATATTGTGAAGCCAAAGCCGAAAGGCAAGAAGGCATGTCTGGCATGCCGTGCAGGAGAACGGCAAGATGTCGACATAGATATTAGGCCTTGGACTTATGATGTTGTCCTACTCGGGCGAGGCATGGAAGGCGGCCATGACGAGGGCAAGCGCCTAGGATGTACCGAGCGAGTTTGGGCATGAGATGGGCGTTGCGGGGGCAAGCGTAGTGCTGTAATGCTGAGGCAGAGCGAGGATGCTCTTTGCCATTGAGCAATGCGTAGGCAGGTTTCGAGATTTTATGCGAGACGCAAAGGCACGAGTGCCGAGAGCCTCAGCGAGTGAGTTCTAGTGTCGAGGACACGTGACAGACTATTGCTATACTCTGATGTGTGCGAAGGTCGGACGAAGGTTAGGCGTAACCTTTGAGGCCGCACAGGCGAAAAATATATGAAAATTATATTCCGCTACAATGAAGAAGAGCACGCCTGTAACAAGTGGTATCAGAGCCTCGTCTCCGTCATGGGGCGAGGTTAGTGCGAGCCTGTAGGACGAGAACTCCCGGTTGAGAGTTGTGCCTATCTGATTGGGGACACACGTTCTTCCTGATGTAGAGGCGAATTAGCATAAGTTGAGACCATCAGTTGAGACAAAATCACCCCTCCTCACAACGAGATGATTTTGGGGGACGTGTACTGCAGAGATCATGTTGGGTAGAGTCCTTTGTGCGTGTTTAGGCTGCTTCAGAGAGCAAGCGGCTACGGTCCAACTTTGCTGTTGTTGGTTGGCAGAGGTGTGAGCGCAGTAGAAGCGTGGAGCAATATGTCAACCGTGATCCAAATTTTCTTTTCGGCAGATTGATATTCAGGCTTCAGAGTTCACTTGGCTTCCCTGAGCTAGAGGGGGACATGCCGATGCGTCGGGTGGACTGCGAGAGCCATGTTTGTGAGTGAGTGGTAGCAACCATGTGTGCAGATTGCCACAAGCCAGGAGGCGGTCTTAGCGACGAGGCCGTTTTGGTGGGCGAGATACCACCTTGAGTTGAGAGTGGTGGATGAAAGGCCACATTCTCATTAGTATGAAGATCTTCCAGCAGAGGAGGACGTGCTGAATATTCAAGAGCCGAAGCACAATGCACATGAGGTGCGTGGAACAAGCTACCTTTGGGGTTGCGAAGAGTGGACGTTAAGACCCTTTTCCCGTTGTGGGCAGTTGTCAGTGCGAGCCGTGTGTGGCCGAGCAGCGTTATAGGATGAAATGCTATTATGGTAGATGAGGATGCGTTTAGCGGGAGATGACACGCTTCAAGAACCAAGAAGCATAGGCATCCGCTTTGTGAGAAAGACAACTTGTCCGGAGCTTGAGTGGGAGCAGCCCACTAAGCCGTGTGTTGGGTGCTCATCAGAAGCACGATTTTGAGTTGAATTGTGAACATTCCTCGACAGGATTCTGACACCATAATATGGGCTCTTTGGTCTAAGATTTTCGAGGGGGACTACCGTGTGGATATTCAAGGGGAGCAGTAGGCTTCATTGGTACCAGGAGCACCAGGCTCCATTTTCACCATGAGCGACATGGTGCTGTCGGGCTGGGATTTGAGTTTGAATTTTGCAGCCAGGCTTAGAGTTGAACATCCCATTCTTGTTAGTGATCGGACCGATGCGAGACTGGCGTTTGGAGTTTTACTGCCGGACAAGGATTCAGAGATCCTATCCTTGCAGTTGCAGTTAAGCGCTCGGGACGAGACAAGAGGTGGTGTTTTGCGGTGAAGCTAGGAAAGCTTGGTCGTCAACCGGACTGAGGGCAGGGGTCCCATTTCTGTGGTGGGTTGAGCGGCAGCCCTTTTTGAGAGATGTTCGGTTCACGAGCGGCATGGTTCCGACAATTGAGCAGGCGGCCCATGATGTGTTTGCAAGTGTTTAAGTGTGGTCTACTATAGGGGCGGGTTTGCGTGTTGCCGAGGGCGGCAACACATCGAGGGGGGGGATGAGTTCAAGAAGCTTGGTTTAGTGACGTGTTAGAGTCCCCTTCAAGGCGATCCCCTTCCTCTAGCATCGTTGTTTACTCTATATGCATTTTTCAGCAATCAATAAAGCTCCTTTCTAAAATCGCGTGTGCAATTTACTATTGTGTGATTTGTTCCTTCCTATTGTGATTCCTTTCGGTGCGCTGCGTTAGTGCCGAGCGGAGGTGTGTGTGGAGATTGGCAGACGTAGTCAGCGGGCTACTAGCCACACGTTGCGCTTTGCGGAAGGAGCCTCGTGAGAGGTGGTATCAGAGCTGCAGGGACTCCACACTTCATCGTTCCAAGATCAATTCGAGTGTATTCGAGGCACTGTTTTGAGGGACAACACAGACTTCACACTTCCTTCATTCCAGATCAATTCGACTGCTTTGAAGGCACTGTCTTGAGGAGCATTGGAGATTTCAGAGGCGCACTTGACAAGACTTGGAGCACAGTTGAGAGAGTCGGGAAGAGAGTATAGAGCCAAGCACAGACTTCCGAAGAGAGTGTAAAGCAAGGCACAGACTTCCGAAGAGAGTGTAAAGCAAGGCACAAAATTTCGAAGAGAGTGTAGAGCTAGGCATAGACTTCCGGCAGCTCTTGGGGGCATAATGGGGCCTTCAAGAGCCGGCTCTAGGCAGCTCATGAGAGGAGCGCTAGAGTCCCCGAAGGGCTTGGAAACCTGACGGGCACAAAGGGCCAGGATGGTCTACGTTGGGCGCCGAGACTGCCGAGAGGCTCCGTGTGATGTGCAAGGTTGCCCCACGGGCTGCGGGATATCGGGGGCAACACCTCTCGTGCGAATGGGTGGTCGAGGCAAGCATTCGAGACCTCGTGATCCAACTCATGGAATGCGCTATCGAGTTCTAGCCGTCCATGGGGGTCCGTTGGCTATAGTTACGCGGTCGTGGGACGACGTCACACTGTGGGCATATTGTGAAGCCAAAGCCGAAAGGCAAGAAGGCATGTCGGGCATGCGGTGCGGGAGAACGGCAAAATGTCGGCGTAGAGATTGCGCCTCGGACTTATGAAGTTATCCTACTCGGGCAAGGCATAGAAGGCGGCCATAACGAGGGCGAGCGCCTAGGATGTACCGAGTGAGTTTGGGCATGAGATGGGCGTTGCAGGCGCAACCGTAGTGCCGTAATGCCGAGGCGGAGCGAGGATGCTCCTTGCCATTGAGTAATGCATCGGCAGGTTCCGAGATTGTGTGAGAGATGCAAAGGCACGAGTGCCGAGAGCCTCAGTGAGTAAGTTTTAGTGTCGAGGACACGCGACGGACTGTCGCTATACTCTGATGTGTGCGAAGGCCGGACGAAGGTTAGACGTAACCTTTGAGGCCGCATAGGCGAAAAATATATAAAAATTACATTCCGCTGCAATGAAGAAGAGCACGCCTATGACACCGGGCCACTCCCCTATATATGCATGTTTGGTTCCCCCAGACGGGGTGTCACTGGCCGCACCTTGGGATAGACGGTCGGGAGTGACTTGCGGAGGACGTGCGGACGGCTAGGGGATGCCGACCAGCATGCAAGAGAGCAAATGGTCTTCGAGCTGAGACTCTTACCGATTGGGGACTGCAATACTGTTCGTATGGGAATCTCCTTGATGCGTGGGGATGTTGTCCGCAAAGTATGGAGTCAAACCTAGGACGTTTGGCTACGGAGATATAAGGGCGATGATCAAGCGCCACCCTGCGTGCGAGCAGGAGAGAAATCTGTGAAGCAGAGTGCTTTATCCTTGGAGATTTACGCTACAGTTTCAATGGCGAGATCCTTGGAGTGTTTGGAGCACCTCCAAGATGTTTCAGAGGTAGATAGTTCCGTTTCGGTAGGAAACGATGATGATGTTTAGAGTCTGCCAGTGCAGTGGCGAGACTTTAGTTTCAGAGTATTGTGGAGACAATTCCTCAACCATGAATGATCAGATGAGGCTGAAACTCTATAGTTATGTTGTGAAAGCCATAGGCTATGCCACGGTTCAAGCGGGACGTGATTTGGACGTCGGTCCAAGGAGATGCGGAAAAAGTGCACTCCTCGGCCCTCTCAGTGTTCTACTCTTGGAACAAGAGATTATTTTCTTAAGCCTATTATAAGGGGGGCATCCAGTGGTGAGCTCCAGCCTACCCTCCCCGTGCATGACGGCAGATGCATGAGACAACGTCTGCACTAAATGGGCATTCTCTTGGGGTCATGATGGGGGCTTTCAAGAGCCTGCTCTAGGTAGCTCAAGAGGAGCACTAGAGAGCCCGAAGGGCTTGGAAACCTGACGGGCAGCGTAGGGCCAGGATAGCCTATATTGGATGTTGATACGGTCGAGAGGCTTCGTGTGACGCGCAAGGTTGCCCTGCGGATTGCGAGATATCAAGGGCAACGCCTCTCGTGCGAATGGGTGATCGATGCAAGCATTCTAAGACCTCGTGATCCAACTCATGGAATGCACTATCGAGTTCTAGCCGTCCATGGGAGTGTGTCGGCTAAAGATCAGCGATCATGGGACGACGCCGCACTGTGGGCATATTGTGAAGCCAAAGCCAAAAGGCAAGACGGCATATCGAGCATGCCGTGTGAGATAATGGCAAGATGTCGGCATATCGATTGGGCCTCGGACTTATGATGCGGTCCTACTCGAGCGAGGCATGGAAGGCGGCCATGACAAGGGCGAGCGCGTAGGATGTACTGAGTGAGTGTTGGGCATGAGATGGGCGTTGCAGGCGCATGCGTAGCGTCGTAATGCCGAGCTGGAGCGAGGATGCTCCTTGCCATTGAGCAATACGTCGGTAGGTTCCGAGATTGTGTGCGAGATGCTAAGGCATGACTGCCGAGAGCTCGACGAATATGGGCATTTTGGATAGGCGAGCGCAAGGGCACGCAGTGCTGTGCAGAGAGGTGTTCAGATGTCGCGCTAGCGAGTTTCAGTGTCGAGGACACGCGATGGACTATCGCTATACTCTGATATGTGCGAAAGCTGGTTGAAGGTTAGGCGTAACCTTAGACGCTTAACAGGCGTAAAATATATGAGAATTACATCCCGCTGCTGAGAAAAGAGCACGCCTGTGACACGGGGGAAAGCTCCTTGACTCTCTAAGCATCATTTCAAGTACACTTTATGCATTCTATCACGAATTCACGTACTTTTCTTTGAATTCATTCAACATATTTCAATTCTTACTACACTTATTACTTTCTCGTTTTATTTACCTCAAATTTGATACTAACTTAAGCATCAGAGTGCTAGTGTATTTTTTTACAGGTCCTCTTTCTCTAGGTCCATAAATGTTTTGGTCCAAGCCTTGAACGATAATCTAGATTGGTTGGACAAGTGCTATTTTTGTACGCATCAATTGGCACCGACTGTGGGAAACATAGAGTTGAAGACGTGAGTAGCAATGGAAGCACCCAATAATGCACCGAACAAATAGAGGACCGTGGAGACAGTTGGTAGTGCCCAGGCCCTGCAGATTGTGACAGGGACATCCCTAGCAACAATGCTCCAGGCCTGCTGACCTAGCCTCCACGTTGTAGCACCTCCTCCGACATCTCTTCAGGAGAGTTATCCCCAGTGCTCCTAGGGATAATCCAAGAAATGATTGCGGAGGCGATACGAGAACAAATAGCAATACTAGCCCCCCCCCCCCCCCCCCACA